>NW_014577554.1:200727-203092 GCF_000485595.1 Priapulus caudatus | reverse complement strand
AAGGAGGATGAGGAGGATGAGAAGGAGGAGAAGGAGGAGGAGAAAGAGAAGGAGGATGAGGAGGAGAAGAAGCATGAGGAGAAGGAGGGGAAGTAGGAGAAGAAGAAAAAGAAGGAGGAGGAGGGGAGGAGGCGGAGAAGGAGGAAGAGGAGGAGAAGGAGAAAGAGGAGAAGGCGGCAGCCGATGACGGCCGTGTATAATTCTGTCACGGCTAATGGCGTTAATGACTTTCATTTAGAAAATTATTACCCCCGAAAGAGTGCTAGGTGCGTGCGCGCGTCAGCGGCAGCAGTCGCGGCCCGTGAAAAGCCCCACGCTTAATACTACTTAATACTTAATGCTTAATACTTAATACGCTTAATTACTGATGAAAAAAAGATATGCCAGCGATTACGCGAGGCGACGGTGGTGTCATCGTGAGGTGCATCTGCGAAGCACGCCGCTCAGCGGGCCTCAAGCTTTCTTGTATTGCAGATGGCGCTTTAGACGGTCTCTTTATACACGCGCTGATCGCATCTATCCTGGTTCTTGATAAACTGCAGACGAAATTCACGTTCATTACATTTTCTCGCGGCATACGCGGTAAGCATCGTTACGTTGCCATCCGTGCTTCGTTTTTTAAGAGGAAGAGAAGAGAGTTCGGCACCCCGAGGGACAAGCCTCCCCCACCTCCCCCACCCACCGATTATTTATCACGCCGATGCGCGAAGGACGAGAGTGGATCTTAGATCTAGATCCCACGTGCGCCGCCATTGATGCACGTGACCAGCTATGACGTAACCCGATGATGTCAGCTTTCCACAGATATAAGATATAGCGATATATGTATATATATATATATATGGATATATATAGCTTTTCGTTAATATACGTTATAGTTAGAGATGTCGTTAATCCGTTATATAGGACTGACGACATCTGAATGTGCCAGGTATTAATGTGTGGCACGTCAATAGTATGGCAGAGGGGAAGGTTGGGTTTGATGGATCGCGCTACGAGATCCATACGCTAGCATAGATAGTCAGTGACCCGTGAATGGGGGTATTGATTACAATCACATGTAAATGTTATTGTATCGATCCTACTCCCACAGGTGTGGCTAACCTGATTAGCTCACAGGTAAACATATCATTGTACCTGTTCAATTACTGCAGGTGTGTCTAACCTGACCAGCCCGTAAATAAACGTAATTCTACCTGTCCTCTTATCACAGGGTGTGATGTATCTGAGCAGCTCACAGGTAAACATAATTGTACCTTGTTACTTCCCACAGGTGTTTCTCACCTGATCAGCCCATATATCACCGTAATTGTACCTGTTCTCTTACCACAGGTGTGTCTAATCTGACCAGCTCGTAGGTAAACATAATTGTACCTGTTCTCTTCCCACAGGTGTTTCTCACCTGACGAGGTTGGCGGAAACAGGAGCAGACAACGCGCTACTCGACGATGCCTTCGAGTGGCCGGTGGCGCGACCTATCGACAGAAGCGAGACCATCGACATACAGCTGTTCAAATACAGCAAGTACTACAAAGATAGGTATGACGTCATTCGCACGTCATCTCGCACGCAATACTTAATAAGAGCCGGCCGCAACACCATGCTTCTCATTTATATATTTATTGGTTGTATTCATCTGCGTGTGTGTGTGTGCGCATATCTATCTAGTCTGATTATGAGTGCTGGTGGCAGGAAAACACGCAGACGCACAATCATGCACACTCGAAGAGAAAAAGGGAGATAGAGAGGGGAGTGGGAGGGGGGGAAATATGATAGGAGATGAACGGGGAGAGAGCAGAGAGGGGAGAGAGAGTGAATGAGAGAGAGAGAGAGAGAGAGAGAGAGAGAGAGAGAGAGAGAGAGAGAGAGCGCGAGAGAGAGAGCGCGCGCGAGAGAGAGAGAGAGAGAAAGAGAGCGAAAGAAATGAAAGAAAGACATACAGACCAACCGACTCAACCAATTCATATTTCGCCGTCACTTAACACAAATTAAATATGAGCGCATGACGACGGCGCGAGCGCACCCGCGCACCTACACAATAGTGAAACCCTACATACCCCGCCACACCTACACAATAGTGAAACCCTACATACCCCGCTACACAATGCCACCCACAGCTTAGCTGTCACACACACACGCACACCAATAGCACAGCCGTCACTCACGCTTGCGGTTAATAACGGACCCTGCCGGCACTCGTAAAACAGAGCAGTGCGTTTTTTTGCGCCGATGGCGGTGGACGCGTATGGTTGCTCATGCCGCGGGTATATGTATGGCGCGAGAGATGAAGAGATAGGGGGTGAGAGAGAGAGAGAGAGAGAGAGAGAGAGAGAGAGAGAGACGAAGAAGAGAGTAGAGAGAGAGA
>NW_014577554.1:197625-199972 GCF_000485595.1 Priapulus caudatus | reverse complement strand
ATGGATGGATGGATGGATGGATGGATGGATGGATGGATGGATGGATAGATGGATGGGTGGATGGATCTATTGATTGATTGATTGATTGATTGATTGATTGATTGATCGATCGATTGTTCGATTGTTCGATCGATCGATGGGGGATGGGTAGATTGATGGATGGATGGATGGATAGATGGATGAATACATGAATGGATGGATGACTTAGTGGCTGTACATGCACGCGTGATATCTTTCCACAATTCCAACCCAGTACCAGGCCGATGCGTATATCGCTTCTAATTGCGCTAGCAGAAATATCCGAGTCGAATTGTATCGTATTGAATCGCTTTGAATTGAATTGAAGCGAATTAAATTGAAATTAAGTTAATTGTGAGCATCTATTGTAACTCCGTACGCTTGCTATTATTTTCAGCAAAACGTTTTCGAATGAATAATAACACAATGGATATTATATTAAATCGCCGCGTACGTAACTATATATTTAAATGACTTCATAAAACGATCTTCTAATAGCCTCGAACCATGAAAACCGACGTTATCCACTTTTTACATCTCAGACATAATGGCGTTTTACGAGAATATCAGAATACACGCGATATAAATCTATTAGCGCGCTTTATTCGGAACTACATTTTTTGCGCGTCAACCGCGCACTAACTCACGGCGGGTCCCGGCGGTGCGCCGGAGGTAAAAACCGTTAATATCACTGCGCTTGATATAGATATTAACAGAACTATTATCTATAATAATAGATATAGATAACAATAAACAGCAGCAATAGTTAGCTATTCAGGTCCACAACGCGCAACACTTGGTTTTGTTGGTCGCTCTCAGGTTCCAGCCACCTTAGCTCGTGCAGAATAGACTAGGATTTTTTTTTCACGCGGACTAAGTACATTGCCATGTCTTTCTGCGTCTTCTTTCTGGGGAAGAAGTACCTGATTTTATGCGCAAATATTTGCAAAAATCTTGCAAGTTGCATGCATCCCTGCAGAGTAATATAGTAATATACTCTCGGATGTGAATGTATAGTCGACTCCATGCGCACAGACTTACGAGCTGCTACTGACTCTGCCTCTCTACCGAGTATTATAGTGTTTTGCATATTGCATTAAGGGCATGCGGAGATAGAACTGCGTCTCTACATAATAATGTGGAGATTTAAGGGCGAGAGAATCATACAAAATGCATCAATAAATTTAAGACGCACTGTCTTAACTCACCAAGCGGGGAACAATATGGATAATGTTGCTAAAAATACACGTCCCGCTATGGCCTAGGACCTTGGGGGGAGAAGGAGGCAGCTCTAGTTTTATATAGCTCTTGCTGCCAGCGATGTGGCCCGGACTAGTTTAATGTAGATTTTTTTTCATATATTACATATACATGTAGGACGTAGAGTAGATATAGTTGGATATAATAGAGTACATATGGTAGACTGTAGGTATATATGTAAGTGAGGCTGTGTGTTGCAGGGCCGTATATTACATATTACCTGGTACATAGTACAGTATAATAATCATACAATAAATACAATATATACAATAAATCGTACATGGCACATTGTCGTACGTATAGTACACATACATGCATACATACATATACGTACATAGTACGTATATAATATGATAGATTGAGTAAGTGAGTCTGTGTGTTGCAGCCCGGCCGTTATATTACATAGTTCATGTGGTACATTGTACATACATTACATTGTACATGGTACATTGTATTACACAGAGTACGTTTAGTAGATTGAGTAAGTGAGGCTGTGTGTTGCAGCCCGGCCGTTATATTACATAGTTCATGTGGTACATTGTACATACATTACATTGTACATGGTACATTGTATTACACAGAGTACGTTTAGTAGATTGAGTAAGTGAGGCTGTGTGTTGCAGCCCGGCCGTTATATTACATAGTTCATGTGGTACATTGTACATACATTACATACTATACACGGTACATTGTAGTACACAGAGTACGTTTAGTAGATTGAGTAAGTGAGGCTGTGTGTTAGTAAGTGAGCGAAGGAGAAGGAGAGAGTGTTTGTAGTGTATATGTATTGTTACGTACCTTCAGCGGTACGTTGTTGTTGTCAAGCAGACAGTCGGTGACCCTCAGGAAGCCGTCCTCCGCCAGCCGCTGCAACACCATCGCCATCGAACCGACGCGCCTGCAACACACATACCTCACTACTCTACGTACTATACGTACTCTGTGTACTAAAAATGTACCAGTGTACAATGTAATGTATGTACACAGTGTACCCACATAAACTATGTAATATAACGGCCGGCTTGCAACACACACATACTCCACTTACGTCGAATCTACTAAACATCAT
>NW_014577554.1:195084-197171 GCF_000485595.1 Priapulus caudatus | reverse complement strand
CTCTCTCTCTCTCTCTCTCTCTCTCTCTCTCTCTCTCTCTCTTCTCTCTCTCTCTCTCTCTCTCTCTCTCTCTCTCTCTCTTCTCTCTCTCTCTCTCTTTCTCTCTCTACTCCACCTACTCTTTTTTTTCTCCTCTTACTCCTTCTTATCCTCCTCCTCCTACTCCTTCTTCTTCCCCTTCTTCTTCTCCTCCTCCTTCTCCTACGCTCATCTTGTCACAGCCGATCTTCGCTCCGTTCCGCTTCCTCTCGTCTGATCCTATTAGATGCGACGTCGCTGGTGTGATGAGTTTTTGATCTTGCGCGCGCGGCCTCAGTACTGCGCCGACGTTAACTAACTGATGATAGAGCAAGACTGCAGAATGAATCCAGCGGCTCCTTCCATCGAGACGAGCTCGGTACGCGAAGGCCACTAAAGGTCAACGAGATACGTTCACGTTTTATCAGCTGTTAACAAGGCGGAGAAAGTTACTAAAAGTTACTAAAAGGCAAGTGAAGGTTACTAAATGTCAACAAAATCCGTTAACACTTCAACGGTTGACAAGACAAAAAACGTCATTAAAGATCACTAAAGGTCAGCTGATAATCACTAAAGGTCAACTAGATCCGTTACCCTTTCAACTACTAATACGGCGCAAAACTGTACTAAAAGTTACTTAAGGTGACTTGAAGGTCATTAAAGGACAACGAGATACGTTAATCCTTCAACTGTTAATAAGACGAAAATCGTCACTAAAGGTCGCTCAATAGGTCACTTGAAGGTCGCTAAAGGTCATCGAGATCTGTTAACTCTTTAACTGCTAAAAAAAACCTAGAACGTAGAGCAGGGAAGGAAATGTATGAGAGAGTTGAATCTCCGAGCTGCAGCTCGTGCGGCGTAAATCCATGATCTAGAGTAGTTGAGTTAGCGCGCGACTTGTATGGAGGTCGTGTTTCCGAGTCGCGGTAGAAGTTAGAATAGGAACCTGACTAGACTACGATGTGTAGAAACTAGTCGCTAGTTGCTAACGTGGCTGTAATAGAATAACGGTAACATAACTCTTCTCCCCCGAGGCCTCGGAAGCTAACCTAACTAGAACCACATGCCGTAGATCTAACGTCGTTCTCCCATTACACGTATGTGTTGTGATATAATGATGTAGTTATATATCTGTATATATATATATATCTGTATTTATCTATCTATATATATATATTTATTTATTTATTTATAGATGTTGTTGTAATATATCTTGATAGATTCAACGGAATTCGTTTTAACGAGTCTGTGTGTACGCACAATGATTCGCGTAAAGCAAAAGATTCAAGAGTAATTTATTTTTTCCTCCGTTCCTAAACACGTCATTAGGGCAAAATCGCAGTCGACATTTACGCAATTTTTAATCGAGTCCGTGTCCGCCGTCCCGTAGTCGACAAAACTCTGTCGTAACATGTGGATTTAACGCGCAGGAAACCGCGCGAAAACGGAGAAATATTAAGATGGAGGTTTGAGCGATGATTTCTTTTTTTGCGGAAAACGCGTTAGAGCGTTGATGTGAGCATAGACGGGGATCGGGGATGGACGCGTTGCTGGCTCCCGCCTGTTGTAAAATCGAATGAAGACGGCGGTTAAATTATTATGCCTGCGTAAATTTTTGATGATCGGGCGAATTTGTGGATCGTCGGTAATTCCATTAAGATTGTTGTGACGCACGAACCGTCGGCGGGAGAATGGCTGCAGCATCTCTTTCTCTTCCGTCTGCTGATCGCCTTCACCTCCTCCTCCTGCCCCTCCTCCTCCTCCTTCTCCTCCTCCTGCCTCTCTTCCTCCTCCTCCCCTCCTCCTCCTCCTCCTCCTCCTGCTCTTCACCGCCTCTTTTTGTCTGTCAGTCTAGCCATCCTTTCTCCCCCACTCGCGCTTTCTCTATCTCTCTCTCTCTCAGGCGGGGCATTTTGCATCAGGTGGATAATTTGCGTAGGGGGAAAAATTGCCGTAGGGGGAAAATTTGGCGTAGGGGAGCATGTTCGATCAGCCGGTTAGGGCGACGCCCAGCGTTAGCGCACCATGTCAGGCGTACAGCGCTGCGCAGCGTGCGCGCAGCGACACCG
>NW_014577554.1:186633-190525 GCF_000485595.1 Priapulus caudatus | reverse complement strand
CATAACTAATAGTACGATATAATAAAGGTAACATAATATATAAATAAAATACCCGTCGGAGGGGTTAGCACAAGCCGCATTTGTGTCTCTATTAGTTACCTAGCCGTTACCAAGCTATCCTCTATCGGACCCCCATAAATTAATATTTCTTCAGGGGAAGGTAATGGAGAGGGAGAGACAGATAAGGGGGATGAGAGAGGGAGAGGACTCAGCGGAGGAAAGCGGGGAGGGCGAGAATTCTTTAGGGGAGAAAAGGAACGGGGAGGGATCTAAGGGGAGGGAAGGGGAGGGAGGCGATCTCAGGCGGAGGGAGAAGGGGGAGTGGGAGCGATTTTAAGGGAGGGAAGGGAGGGAAGGATCTCAGCGGGGGGGGAAGGGGGGGCGGACGGGGATCTCAGGAGGGTGGAGGGAAGGGGGAAGGAGGAGACGATGGAGGGAAGCAACGATCAGGATGTTCTGGATTACTAAATCATGTTGTGCATCAGCATCTTGCCACGATAACGCGCGCGGCAGTCGGATGTTGTGTCGTGAATCAAAAAACAGCAGGCGCCGCCGGCCGGTGTAGGGGCGCGGCAAGTACGCGACCATGTCATGACGTGGTAGGGCGGCCTCAGTAGCGACCATGGTACATGAGGTGCTAGGGGCGAGTATGTAGGACCATGTCATGAGGTGGTAGGGCGGGCAGTAGCGACCATGTCATGAGGTGGTAGGGCGGCAGTAGCGACCATGTCATGAGTGGATCAGGGGCGGGCAGTAGCGGACCATTCATGAGGTGGTAGGGCGGCAGAGTATGCGACCATGTCCCCCAATTGAGGTGTAGGGGCGGGTTATAGCGACCATGTCATGAGGCTGGTAGGGCGGGCGCAAGTAGCGCATGTCATGAGGTGTAGGGCGGCAGTAGCGACCATGTCATGAGGTGGTAGGGGCGGGCAGTAGCGACCATGTCATGAGGTGGTAGGGGCGGGCAGTAGCCGACCATGTCAATGAGGTGGCAGGCCGGGGCGGGTGGGCGGAGCTGAGGGCGGAGCGTCGACGAGTAGACGAAGAGAAGGGCGGCGCTCGGGGAGTGGGTGGCGAGCAAGAGGCGGGCGGCGGGATGGGTGGCAAAAGAAAGGCGGGGCGCCGGGGTGGCGGGGTGCGAAGCAAGGGCGGGGCGGCGGCGTGCGCGAGAAGCAAGGGGCAAGTAGTACCGACAATGGTAATCCTCATGGGTCAGGGGAGTAGCAGCGAGCGGGGCGGCGGGCGGGGTAGGGCTCGTGTGGGTTGGGCCAGGCGGAAGGCGGTCGAGTGGTTTTACAATAGAGCACTTCAGACGCAGAACGCAGATGCCACGCATTGTAGAAGCAGGGCATTCCCCAAGCGTTGTTTTGACGCCCGAGTGTGATGGCGCGATCTCGACGCGACACGCACGCACGCACGCAGCTACGAACCACACGCACGACGCGCGCATGAATAATACCAAACATTACCGAGGTCGGTGGTGGAGACAGAGATAGCAGAAAACGGCGGCACGGCCACAACAAGAGAGAGAGCTAAGGGAAGGAGAGAGAAGAGGAGAGAGCGAGAAAGAAGAAGGAGACGACTTGCCGACGAGAGAGAGAAGAAAGGAACGCAGAAAGCCGCGCACGAAGAGCAAGGCTGACATCCAGCGAGCGAACGCGAGAGTGGGAGAAAGAGAGAAGAGAGAGTAGAGAGTGGAGAAGGAACCCCTACGCAAATTTCCCCTGCGCAAATCTCCTCTACGCAAATTTTCCTCTACGCAAATTTTCCCTACGCAAATTTTCCCCCTACGCAAGTTTTCCCCTTTCCCCCTACGCAAATTTTCCCTACACAAATTTTCCCCTACGCAAATTTTCCCTACGCATATTTTCCCCTTTCCCCCTACGCAAATTTCCCCTGCGCAAATCTCCTCTACGCAAATTTTCCCCTACGCATATTTTCCCCTTTCCCTCTACGCAAATTTTCCCTACACAAATTTTCTCCTACGCAAATTATCCTTACACAAATTTTCTCCTACGCATATTTCCCATACACAACTCTTCCCCTACACAAATCTTCCGCTACGCAAATCGAGCGGGTAATAAATGCGTGAGTGCGACTGATGATTCGTCATGCTGGATTAGGCGCACGTATCTGAGACAGCGTGCCTTATCCCCTGGATTTCCCACCGTCGTATCGGAGGTTACACGATGGACGGCAACGTTGATAAATTCTCGCATGAGCTCATAGGCCTACTCCGACTGCATACCGATAGTGGCGACATCTATCGTCGCCAGAGGGAAATAGCGCTGCGAGGGTGACATTCTCGATTTTTCCAAAAGCATTAAAATTCCAAACGCGAAGCTGGCACATGCGATTACGTAGCGCTGACTCGTAAAACGATCGCGTAAAATATTCTCTAAAGGTTACGTGACGAGGCTGTCTCCCTTTCATCTTTTCCCTCTCCCTCTCCCTCAACCTCACAAGCCATCATAATCAATGCGGACAAGCTATAAAAAATATTCCCTCACCGAATGTTATGCTAGCCGCAGCCGCGCAGCTCTAGACTGACAACAACCGGCCTCGTGACTGAGCTCACAGTAGCGGGATGGGGTTCTAATCGATTCTCAACCACTCGCGGTGGCAGTCTATATCTGCGGTCCTAAACTCATCAGCGTAAATCAACTGTAAAATATTCGCCGTGCGGCGCTCCTCGATAAAAAACAACAACATCCACCGGCGCAACTAACCGAAAATAAAATAATCGCTCCTGCCACGCCTCGATAAAAAAAAATCATTGTTGTAAATAACCGATAATAAGTTCGTCGTTCCCGCCCTGCCTTTCTTGCAAACGAATTCGCTCCGATAAAAACAAAAACCAGGCGCAACTAACCAATAACATGTGAAATAATCGCTCTATCGCGCCTTTCTTACAAACAAATACCGTCGCTCCGATAAAAAAAAACAGGCGCAATTAACCGATAATGTGAAATAATCTCTTCTGCCCCGCATATCTTATCAACAAATACCGCGTGCTGGTTGCTCCGAGAAAAAAAGAAACGAAAGAACAGGCAGAACTAACCGATAACGTGAAATAATTGCTCCCGCCGCGTCTTTCTTACAAAGAAATCTCGTGCGTCTCCTCCGATAAAAAGTTTTTTTTAAACTAAAAAACTGCTAACTGTTCTTGCAGACAAACCTCACGTTCGAGATCAGCTACACTGCGCCGGACGGCAGCGTCGGCAACTGGCAGCAGCAGCAGCCCGGCCCGGACCTGGAGACGATGGACGACACGGCAGCCCTGCTCAACGTCGAGACGAAATACTACAATGAACAGAACGAGGAGACGCGGAGGGCGTCGCGCGAGTCGGACGCGGCGACGACGTCAGAGGGCGCCTCGATCCGCGGCTCGCATCTCAGCCTGTCGTCGAAGTCGTCGCAGCAGAAGCGCGACTCGGTGCCGACGACAAAGTAGGTAGCGCTGTGACTGTCGTGATGGGTTTTTGTTTTTATGTTCGAAATTATAGTATTAACAGCCGCAGCAGCAGCAGTAGTAGTAGTAGTAGTAGTAGCAGCAGCAGCAGTAGCAACACTAGAAACAACACCAGCAGCAACAGCAACAGCAACAGCAACACCACTACTATCACCAGCAGCAGCAGCATATAGCGGGTCCCACTCCTACTTATACGCGTTACTGCTGTAGGCGCTGCACCACCACCACCAGCCAGCCAACAGCGGCAGTAGTAGCAGCAGTAGTAGCAGCAGTAGCAGCAGCAGCAGCAGCAGCAGTGCAGTTTACCGCTGTAAGCGCTACAATACCATCACCAGTGCTCTTATCCGCCGGCTTCCGGCGTCGATTGATTCTAGTTAAGCGACATATAAGTGCTATTCGCACCAACCCTACACATATATA
>NW_014577554.1:183625-186003 GCF_000485595.1 Priapulus caudatus | reverse complement strand
CAGCAGCAGTAGCAGCAGTAGTAGCAGCAGCAGTAGCAGCAGTAGTAGCAGCAGCAGCAGCAGCAGTGCAGTTTACCGCTGTAAGCGCTACAATACCATCACCAGTGCTCTTATCCGCCGGCTTCCGGCGTCGATTGATTCTAGTTAAGCGACATATAAGTGCTATTCGCACCAACCCTACACATATATATCTATCCATATATATCCACCGCCCCCCCCCCACATCGATGACTGCCTATACCACGGCCCTAGATGTTATCCACGTCAATACTCCATTCGGTGCTACTGCCTCTTGCCTAGCCGCGTCTCTGGCTCTATCGGTGAATCGCGGTGTGCGAACACACGCACAAGATCCTGCTGCAGTGATGCTGTGTGCGTCGGCTCCCATACCTTGTATTATTACTCGTATACATCCACACGCACCCACGCGCGCACACACGCGCACACACACACACGCACACACAAACGCACACACGCAGGCACCCCCCCCCCACACATATATATATATGTGTGTGTGTCTATATAATTATTCCTATAGCGTATATCGTCGGTTTGCATTTTTTGAAATGGAATGAACATCGATGCGTGGATGCCAGTGGTATCGTCATCGTTGGCGTCGTTTCCCGTGTCACGTACGGCTACAAATTTAGTGAAGTAACTTTTTTGTGACATAGTGAAGGTCTAGGGGGTGTAGTTCCCTCCATTAGAGTAAAAGCTTTTTTTTTACGTTTCTAGGTGAAGTTTAACGTAAAATCTAGTAGCATCGATGTACAGTGGGTGGATTTCTCCCAGCAGAAATTTCACTAAGCCAGTTGTAGACGAGAAATCGTGCCTTGGCTCGGCGCGTGTTCATCATTCGGCTATTTGCCCTACGCATTTGAAACGTGATCTTTCTCTCGCGCTCTTTCTCTCTCTCTCTCTCTCTCTCTCTCTTTCTCTTTCTCTCTCTCTCTCTCCCCCCTCTCTCTCTCTCTCTCTCTCTCTGTAACTTGGTCTGACACGGCATATAAGCTTTTATCGATGCTAGAAGCTTTACTCGCAGCGCAAACATCGCTTTTTCACGCTCACCTAAAACATCACGTAGCTACGCGTACGTGTAACGTAATACATAACAGAACGTGAAGTACGAACCTTCAAATGACATGGCAACATGATAAAAAAAAATCACGCCTAAAAGCCATCTTATTTGTCTTAGTTAGTCTATAAGTAGTCTTAGATTAACACAGCTGTCTTTGTAAATGACAGGCGTAACGCATTACAGAAGCTTCCGTCGCTTGCAGAGAAATCCGGGGGTTGATGAGAGGAAAGAAAACTGTGTGGAGAAGGGGAGACTGTGACGAGGGATGGGCCGGGTGGAGCATTAGGGAGTGAGGTGACGGTGATTAAACATGGGGAAAAAAGGAAGAATGGAGGCATCGGTGGCGAACTATGGAAGCCAACTATCGTATCGATCTCGGGCACTCGATGACATGTTGTTGATGGTGATGATGATGATGATGATGTTGTTGTTGATGATGATGATGACGATGACGACGATGACGATGATGCTGTTGATGACGACAAATGACGACGAGAACGTTGTTGACGATGACGACAACGACGACAACGACGACGATGACGTTGTTTACGATGGCGACAACGTCGACGACGACGTTGTTGACGATGACGACAACGACGACGATGATGTTGTTGACGATGACGACGATACATTAAACGCATGGTTCGTATTTAAACTCGGGGATGTTCTCTGACTACTATTTAGGCCGTGTTAGCGGGGCGAATCGAACCCCCCGAATTCATCAGTCGATACCAGTTATACACACATTATGAATCCCCGCATCTCGTGTCGCTAGTGGCAGCGGCTTGTTAGTAAGCTGCTTACATCTAATCTCTGCTTAAATTACGGGCTAGCAGTTCAATCTCGGGGTTATTAGTGGGTAGGTGGTGTAGGGTGGGTGGCTAGCAGTTCAATCTCGGAGTTATTAGTGGGTATAGGTGGTGTAGGGTGGGTGGCTAGCAGTTCAATCTCGGGGTTATTAGTGGGTAGGTGGTGTAGGGTGGCGGGTTGGTTTGTTCGGAAGGATGGGGGTGGGCGGGCTAGAGTTTGGTTTGCGCGGTAATTTAAAATTATTTAATACATTAATAATAATGCTTATTCATTATTATCATTATTATTATATATTATTATCATTATTATAATAATTATCATTATTATTATTATTATCATTATTATTATCATTATTATTGTAATTATTACGATTATTATCATTATCATTATATATATTATCATTATTATTATCATTATCATCATTATTATTATTATTATTATTATTGATTATTATTATTATTATTATATTAGCAGTAGTAGTAGCAGTATC
>NW_014577554.1:162447-178922 GCF_000485595.1 Priapulus caudatus | reverse complement strand
AATTACCCCAACCAACTCTAGCCCGCCCCACCCCATCTTCCCACCCCACCACCACACGACCGCCTGTACGCAGCCGATACGGCCTCAACAACTCCGAGCGACAACTTCATTCTACTTAGCGACGTCAAACGTCATTCGTTAACGAGCGACTCACGTCACGTGACGCCCGTGAACTTCAGAGTGTTGGCGGCAAATTGTGGCAGCCTTCACGCCATATATATATATATATATATATATAATCTATGGAGCGTATATCCCCTCGAGGTGTAGCGACAAAGTCAGCGCCCTCTGATTTCTTACTGACGAAGCTCAACGTGGCGCGCGATGTAAGCGAGGAGACTGATGGCGCTGGTTGTCTCTTGGGTTTCTTTTTAAAAAGTGTAAAAAAAGAAAGAAAGAAAGAAGGGTAAAAGTGTGGAGACGCTGCTGATTACGCTGGTTGTCTCTTGGGTTTTCTTTTTAAAATCGGCTTTTCTGAAGTAGGAGCGCGTTGTAATTATTTTACTCCCGCGTGTGATCGTTGAAGGATCTCGAGATATTTCTTTGCCGCTGTGTCGATAGATGGCGGCACTGTGCCATTCAAGGTTAACGAAAGGTTAACTAATATACCATCATATCAGGAGTGTATAATATAGACATGTTACTATATTACATTCTACTATATGATACATATATATTATATTTTATATGATACACTCCAGATCATATGATAAGCAATACATGATGGACGTTATAAGAATATACCTAATATTATATTACGATATAATTATTGTTATATATGATAAACATTCGCTAAAGAAGCACGTGCATGAATTCACGAGTTAGAAATATCGCTGAATCGCTGCTACATTTTCCTCGACATATCTGCTCAATACGGCGCGAGCAAACATCCTGTATGCATCCTGTATAACATCCAACATTTCGCTTTTGCTCGTAAAAACCTTATAAAAGCCAGCGTCGTTCGCCGCGGAAACGGCAGACGAGCGCGTCTGAAATACGGTCGCATGAAATAATGCTGCGGCCTATATATACGCGTGCTCGCTCGTACTCTGCACGCACGCCGCCATTTCTGCCGCGCTGAGACGCTGCGATCGTGGCGTATGGACGATGACGATGACTGTTTAGAACTGTAACGTTACAGAGCGACGACGACGATGACGATGACGATGGCTTGTTAGAGCTGTAACGTTACAGAGCGACGATGACTATAAGCGTTGTTAGAGCTGTAACGTGACAGAGCGACGATAACGATAGCTGTTAGAGCTGTAACGTGACAGAGCGACGATGACGATGACGATAGCTGTCAGAGCTGTAACGTGACAGAGCGACGATGACGATAGCTGTTAGAGCTGTAACGTAACAGAGCGACGATGACGATGACGATGGCTGTTAGAGCTGTAACGTAACAGAGCGACGATGACGATAGCTGTTAGAGCTGTAACGTGAAACAGAGCGACGATGACGATAGCTGTTAGAGCTGTAACGTAACAGAGCGACGATGACGATAGCTGTTAGAGCTGTAACGTGACAGAGCGACGACGATGACGATGAGATAGCTGTTAGAGCTGTAACGTGACAGAGCAAGACGATGACGATAGCTGTTAGAGCTGTAACCGTGACAGAGCGACGATGACGATAGCTGTTAGAGCTGTAACGTGACAAGCGACGATGACGATAGCTGTTAGAAGCTGTAAACGTAACAGAGCGACGATGACGATGACGATGGCTGTTAGAGCTGTAACGTAACAGAGCGACGATGACGATGACGATAGCTGTTAGAGCTGTAACGTAACAGAGCGACGATGACGATGACGATGGCTGTCAGAGCTGTAACGTAACGGAGCGACGATGACGATGACGATAGCTGTCAGAGCTGTAACGTAACGGAGCGACGAGACGATGACGATAGCTGTCAGGAGCTGTAACGTAACGGAGGCGACGATGACGATAAACGATAGCTGTTAGAGCTGTAACGTAACAGAGCGACGATGACGATGGCTGTCAGAGCTGTAACGTAACGGAGCGACGATGACGATAACGATGGCTGTTAGAGCTGTAACGTAACAGAGCGACGATGACGATAAACGATGGCTGTAGAGCTGTAACGTGACAGAGCGACACGACGATGACGATGACGATAGCTGTTAGAGCTGTAACGTGACAGAGCGACGATGACGATGCTGTTAGAGCTGTAACGTGCACAGAGCGACGATGATGATGACTGTTAGAACTGTAATGTGAACACAGCGACGATGACGATGACTGTTAGATGCTGTAACATTGCGAAAGGACGATGACGATGACGATGATTGACAGAGCGAAGACGATGACGATGACGATATGATGACAGAGCGAAGACGATGACGATAGCTGCATAAAGCTGTAACGTCGCACTAGCGTAGAGACAAATGCCACGCGTTCAGGGTTTCATTAAACAATTATTAAATTAGTAATGGCGCCGAATAAGATAGCTGGGCGTCCGTCAATGTTTGTTGTCGGCGTCGACGGCGGCGCGACGTCGGCGGGGAATCATCAATGGGACGGTATTCTCTCTCCAGCGCGTGACGGACTGCAGCCGCTGTTGCTGCAGCAGCCGCACAGAGCAAATATTATATATAGCGGCCGTGTTTGTTATTGCTGAGGCTGTCTGCGGGTTTCGTGGGAAGCCATCAAGCAGTGTGTGTGGGGGGGGCTGTGTGTGTGTGTGTGTGTGTGTGTGTGTGTGTGTGTGTGTGTGTGTGTGTGTGCGCGCGCGTGTGTGTGTGTGTAGGCGTGTGTGTGTGTGTGTGTGTGTGTGTGTGGTGTGCGTGCGTGCGTGCGTGTGCGCGCGCGCGTGTGTGCGTGTAGGCGTGTGTGAATGTTTCACCGCCATCACATCACTAACAATATAACGTGTTTTGCCGAAAGAGATCGCCATCTTGTTACACGAGTATACATGCATTTCATTCCGGCAGTTCTCAGCTCGGCGCGGTGCCAGACGAGAAATTTAAAATTCCGTCGAGGTCTGCCGATGACGTCAGTGATTTCGGAGCCGCCGAGGCTTAACTGTGCGTGCGGACGCAGAGGCAATATCTGCAGCGTGCGAGAGTTATTCGTTCATCTCATTTCACGCGCGTGCATGTGGAAAACGGCAGTGTAAGCACTGCTGGTGTGTTTGTGTGTGCGTGTGCGTGTGGCGTGTGCGGGTGTGTGTGTGTGTGTTGTGTGGCGTGTGCGTGTGGCGTGTGCGTGTGCGTCGTGCGCGCGTGCGCGTGCGCGTGCGCGTGCGTGTGCGTGTGCGAGTGCATGTGCGTGTACGTGCGCGCGCGTGCGTGTGTGGTGTGTGAATGTGCGTGTGTGTGTGCTGTGTGTGTGTGTGTGTGCGCGGCGCGCGTGCGCGTGCGCGTGCGCGTGCGTGTGTGTGCGTGTGTGTGTGCGTGTGTGTGTGTGCGCGCGCGTGCATGTGTGTGAGTGTTGGTGTGGTGTGTGCGTGTGGCGCGTGCGCGTGCGCGTGCGTTGTGGTGTGTGTGTGTGTGTGTTGTGTGTACGTTGTGTGCGCGCGCGCGTGCGTGTGTGTGAGTGTGTGCTGTTGTGTGTGCGTGTATGGTGATGAGGAAACTGTTACTACTGCATGCACTCATGGCGTGTTGGCCGACGCCTGTCGAGAGAGAGAGATGGCTGGTAAATTTTCTTAATGGCTACGCTTTTTTCACGCAATTGTGGGTGAATCGTTGATTTTTCTCTTTGCTCGCGCGCGCTCTGGGGATTTATTGCTATCCCGCTGCCCATTGTCCCGGCGCCCACCCCCTGGCGACACGCCCACCGGCACACCAGGTGCCGCCACTTACGCGCAGTACCTAACAGGCGGGAAGCAGAGACTAGACAGGCTACGTTTGTTGTTGAATACGGGTTGAAAGCGTCGATGCAGTAGAGTAGATATGTTCGTTTGTAGTGTAGACACATGCTGTTTATGTAAATTCGCGTTTGAAGTAAAGATGCTGCGTGCAAAACGATGTTAAATATGCATGAATATTTGCAGCTGTCATTTCGGCTAGAGGCGAGGGGGCGGTGTTAAATATTGGTGAGAAAAGAAGCTGGATTAATTAACCTCGGTACCTACCTATATACCTTCAATGTACCTACCTATATACGTGTGAGTGTGCATGCATGCGTACGTGCGTGCGTGCGTGCGTGCTGTGTGCTGCGTGTGTGTGTGTGTGTGTGTGTGTGTGTGTGTGTGTGTTGTGTGTGTGCGTGGCGTGTGGTGTGCGCGTGTGTGCGTGTGTGTGTGCGTGTGTGCGTGCTGTGTGTGTGAGTGCTGTGTGCGTGGTGTGTGTGTGTGTTGTGAGTGTGTGTGTGTGTGTGTGTGTGTTGCGTGGCGCGTGCGTACGTGCGTAAGCACATTAAAGATAATACTAATTATCAATTTCAAAAAAACAGATACGAGAAGATCTTTCGTAATCAAATTTCCTCCGATGTTAAAAACAAGAGAGAGAAAGTTTGCGCGATGCTGTTTCTTTTAATTGGATGATTTTTTTCTTTGTTCTCGTGAGTGTGACTCTCGCGTGTTTTGTGTGCTTGCAGGATTAAATCTATGAAGCAGATCGTGGGTATGGTGAAGCTGGGCAAGACGCGGCCGCCTCCCGACACCGAGGCAGAGGAACTTTTCATCGCTGCCGGTAAAACTGGTTACGGTATGTCGCTGTCTCTATCTGCGCTCTATGCTCCCTGTCATTGCTGCCCGTGGCCCACCAACAGTGGGTGGTGGTGGCAGCGCGGGGGAGTGGAAAGGTATGAAGAGGGCGAGTGTGGTGGAGAATGGGGGAAGATGGCGGAGGATGGAAAGGGAGAGAGGTGGAGGGTGGTGGAGAGTGCGGGAAGATGGAGGAGGATGGAAAGGGAGAGAGGTGGAGGGTGGTGGAGAGTGGGGGAAGATGGATATGGAGAGAGGTGGAGGGTGGTGGAGAGTGCGGGAAGATAGACGAGGATGGAAAGGGAAAGAGGTGGAGGGTGGTGGAGAGTGCGGGAAGATGGAGGAGAATGGAAAGAGAGAGAGGTGGAGGGTGGTGGAGAGTGGGGGAAGACGAGGGAAGATGAGGGAGAGTAGGGAAGAATGGGTTATGGTAAATGAGGGTGGTGGAGGGTGGGTGGGGACATTGGTGGAGGGCTGTTGAGGCTGGGGAAAGATTGGGTATGGTGGGGCAGAGTGAGTTAGGGTGTGGCGATGATATAGGTGGGAGTGGGGGAGCGTAGTGGAGGGTGGTGGAGGATGGCGAACAGTGAGGGAGGGTGAGGGAAATAAAAGGTATGGGGGAATGCGGAAGTAGCGGAGAAGGTTGGGAAAGCAGAAAGGCTAGGAAGAGTAGGAAAATAGCGGGGACGATCAAGAACGATGGACGGTGATTGAGAGGAAATGGCGGGGTGATGGAAGAGTAAGCGATTATGGTGGGAGGGTGTAAAGAGAGGGAGCAGCAGAGGGGTTCATCTAGGAAAGAGGACGGGTAGCTAGGGAAGAAAGGTGGTAAACAGTGGGGAGGGATGTGGTAGCAGCATGGGAGGGAAGAGTGCGCGGGGTCTGTTGAACTAACTAGGTGACATTTACGCATACTTTTATTCTTATGCGAATATTGTCAGAGCCTCCCAGGCGGTTTCCATTCGTGCAGCTGGTACATTATCTGGCGAATCTCATTTCTAATGCAAATGCTACTCCGTCCTTTCTCTAAAGGTCAGATATTGCAATGCATGAGAAATCCTTCCAGCTTATACCGTGTGTGTTTTATATACGATTAAATGCATGCATGAGTGCGGTGAATCTTTTAATCGAGTCAGTCTCACAGATCTCGACATGACTGCGTCATCTATATTCTTTCTTATTTTGAAATTAATTCCTTCATCTCGCCTCAAACTCTTTCTCTCTCAGAGGTGAACGGCTTTTTCTCTTTGAAGATGAAATATTTCTTCTGTGTGGTAAAATATAGATGTTATTTTCACTCTAAGATCGTTGCGCTGACTATAATTACGTCGCTTTAAAGATTAAAAGCATTTAATTCATTAATTTTAATACGCTGCTGCGATTTATTCTCTCTCTTCTTCTCTCTCTCTCTCTCTCGCTCCAATCTCTCTCACCTCACTCTCTCTCTCTCTCTCTCTCTCTCTCTTTCTCTCTCTCTCTCTCTCTCTCTCTCTCTCTCTCTCTCTCTTTCTTTCTCTCTCTCTCTCGCTCCTAGTGGAAGCATCGATTAGGTAAGCTAATAGCTAATAGCGTGGTTATCAGGTGCCGTCGGCTCTCCCCAATCTACCCACCGACCGCAGCGCCACTAAATTATTCAACCACTCTGGTCGCCGTGGTTCCCTCGCCGTGGTTCCCGCGTTTTTATGGATACTCGATATATATATATAGCTTCTGTAGGATGACCTTGTTGTTTTATCGCTCTTCGGTCATAGTCGTCTGTCGGTCTCCCGTCGACGTCATCGTCGTCGTCATCGTCATCATCTTCTTCCGTCGTAAAAAACATTAGGTTCTATTCACGTTGTAAGAGATTCAGAGCTTGAAGCGATATAAGTGGCACGCGAGAAGAATTCGTCTCGGTTGTTCGCAAAACGCGAGGCGTGTTTCTTTCGCGGGCGTTGCCTCGTGTCCCGCGAGCGAAACAACGTGAGATGTCGCCAGAAATTAAAGGCGACTTTTTGCATTTTCGTAATAATCTCGGCTTTCAACCATCGCCATGCGCTTGATTTTCCTACTGATTTTAATAGTTCTGTGCGTTTATATGGAAATATATCGGCGATTTCACGCATATTAATAAATTGCGTATTAATAAAAACGCATCGATTGTTGCAATTTTTTTACATTAAAAGTAAGAACTAACTAAACCTATCCTCAAATTCTTACCTGATAAGATTGTTTCTCAACTAGTTAAAAATCTAAAAACCTGGACGAATTGATATTGTGTTCCTGACATTAATTGCTTACTATGGGCTATGTATGAATCACAAGTGTATGTTCACATCGAAAAATATAGTAAAATAAGAAGTATAATGCAGCAATTTAACCATAATAAGTGAACAGAATTACTTGTATTTTGTGAAAAAGTAAAAATATTTTTTATATTTTTACTATTTACGGTGACGTAATCACTTTAAACAATCTTCTAAACATTATATGTATGAACAGAACATGCTGATATATGTAGATTTGGTTAGCGTGAGCAGTAAGTGTTTAAATATTTTATAGTTGCGTTTGCAGAGAGCGCGCATCGTATGCTATTTTTTTGCCAGAAACATAGAGGCAGCTAAAGGGGTGAAATAAGAGCTCGAGAACGGGAGTGTGTGTGTGTGTGTGTTGGGGGAGGGGGGATTTCTTGTCACGATGCCGTCACGCTAGATGTCGTGACGGCGATGACGATGGTGATGATGATGTTGTTGATGATGCTGCTGCTGCTGATGATGATGATGATGATAATGGTGGTGATGATGATGATGATGTTGAGAATGATGATGATCATCATCATGATCATGCGCAATGTAGAGGGAGGACGTTTGCCATTAAAGGGGGGGTCGTATTTCATGCTACACCGACTACGTAAATTCGTGCTAACTTTTTTATTGACTTACTAACTTGTCTGCATATTTGCCATCCGTCTACTACTGGCGGCATGCAATGTGGTCGGGAAAGACACTTTTACGCGCGTACGTGTTTGTATATGCTCACGTAACTGAAGCGTGCAGACGCATGCATGCAGTGATTTCCGCGTGCATGCTGTTCTCAAAGAGAGGTCAAGATGAACGGATTTTGATGCACAGAGTAGCAAACACTTCGAGTTTACCGATCATATATGGGCGATCAAGGGCTCTATAGCGACCTATACATATACATGCGCACTCTCAATCTCCCTGAAGTTGCTTACAAATTGGATAAGCAGCGTTGGCCCGCCGGCAGTGACGTGAAGTGATAGTGAAGTGAGAATAAACAATTGCAGTTGTAGAGTAGCCTTGCGGGCTAGCTTACCACGAGTGTGTTATACTCGCGTTTTATGCGCGTTTCCGTTTTATACACCGTTTTATACGCGTAAAACTCGGCTTCGGGAAATCTTTTTCAATTGCAAACGCTCTCGTCAAAATGTAATCGCCCCTGTTACGTACACAGCAGTATTTCGCTATGCTCGCAGACGATACGCAATTTCCCCTTTCGAGTTTCGAACGCGGAAATTCCTCAATGGCGGCAATCGAGTGGTCGGCTCGGCGCTGTTCATGCCCTCTAGTGGGAATCTTTAGATTTTAATTCGACGCGGCGAGTGGACTGGGAACTATGTTAAGTGTGTGGCGAGTTTGTGTATTGGCGCGTGGAGTGGTGCGCTCTTTCTCTCTCTCTCTCTCTCTCTCGATACTGCTACTACACTGCTAATATAATAATAATAATAATAATAATAATAATAATAATAATAATAATGATGATAATGATAATAATAATGATAATCATATATAATGATAATGATATATAATCGTAATAATAATAATAATAATGATAATAAAATAATAATAATAATAATAATGAAATGATAATAATAATCGATAATAATATATAATAATAATGTAATAATGAATAAGCATTATATTAAAAAATGTATTAAATAATATTTAATTACCGCGCAAAACCAAACTTAGCCCGACCCACCCCCATCCTTCCGAACAAACCAACCCGCCACACCCATCTTCCCCCACCACTCACGCCCGCCTATACGCAGCCGATACGGCCTCAACAACTCCGAGCGACACTTATTCTAAGCTTAGCGACTCAACGTCATTCGTTTAACGAGCGACTCACGTCACGTGACGCCCGTGAACTCAGAGTGTTGCGGCAAATTGTGGCATGCCTTCACGCCAATAATATATTATATATATATATATATATATAATCTATGGAGCGTATATCCCCTCGAGCGTGTAGCGACCTAAAGTCAGCGCCTCTGATTTCTAACTGACGAGAGCTCAACCGCTGGCGGGCGATGTAAGCCGAGGAGACTGCAATGGCGTCTGGTTGCTCTGGTTCCTTTTTAAAAAAGTGTAAAAAAGAAAGAAAGAAAGGAAGGTAAAAGTGTGGAGAGCGCTGCTGTATTACCTGGTTGATCTCTTGGGTTTTCTTTTAAAATCGGCTTTTCTGAAGTAGGAGCGCGTTGTAATTATTTTACTTCTCAAGCGTGTGATCGTTAAAAGGATCTCGAGATATTTCTTGTGGGCCGCTGTGTCGATAAGATTGGCGGCACTGTGCCATTCAAGGTTTAATCGAAAGGTTAACTAATATACCATCGATATCAGGAGTGATAATATAGAACCATGTTAACTATATTTACATTTAACTATATGATACAGTATAATATTATATTTTATATGATACACTCCAGATCATATGATAAGGCAATACATTGATGGACGTTATAAGAATATATCCTAAATATATATTACGATATAATTATTTTGTTATATATGATTAAACATTCGCTAAAGAAAGCAGCGTGCATGAATTCAACGAGTTAGAAAATATCGCTGAATCGCCGCTTACATTTTCCCTCGACATATCTGCTCAATACGTGCGCAGGAAGCCAAACATCCTGTATGCATCCTGTATAGACATTCCAACATTTCGCTTTGCTCGGTAAAAACCTTATAAAAGGCCAGCGTCCGTTCGCCACGCGGAAAACCGGCAGACGAAGCGCGTCTGAAATACGGTCGCATGAAATAATGCTGCGGTCTATATATACGCGTGCTCGCATCGTACTCTGCAGCGCCGTTACCGCCATTTCTGCCGCGCTGAGAACGCTGCGATTCGTGGCTATGAACGATGACGACTGACTGTTTAGACTGTAACGTTACAGAGCGACTGACGACGATGACGATTGACGATGGCTTGTTAGAGCTGTAAACGTGACAGAGCGACGATGACTATAGGCGTTGGTTAGAGCTGTAACGTGACAGAGCTGACGATAACGATAGCTGTTAGAGCTGTAACGTGACTAGAGCGATCGATGACGATGACGATAGCTGTTAGAGCTGAACGTGACCAGAGCGACGATGACGATGAGCTGTTAAGAGCTGTAACAAGTGACAGATTGCGACGATGACGATGGACGATAGCTGTTAGAGCTGTAACGTGACAAGAAGCGGACGATGACGATAGCATGTTAGAGCTGTAAACGGAAACAGAGCGACGATGATCGATAGCTTGTTAGAGCTGTAACGTAACAGAGCGGACGATACATATAGCTGTTAGAGCTGTAACGTGACAGAGCGACGACGATGACGATGAGATAGCTGTTAGAGACTGTAACGTGACAGAGCAAAAAAGACGATTGACGATAGCTGTTAGAGCTGTAACCGTGACAGAGCGACGAAATGAGATAGCATGTTAGATGCTGTAACGTGACAAGCGACGATGACGATAGCTGTTAGAAGCTGTAAACGTAACAGAGCGACGATGACGATGACGATGGCTGTCAGAGCTGTAACGTAACAGAGCGACGATGACGATGAACGAATAGCTGTTAGAGCTGTACGTAACAGAGGCAGGACGATGAAACGATGGCTGTCAGTAGCTGTAACGTAACGGAGCGAACGATGACGATGACGATAGCTGTCAAGAGCTGTAACGTATATCGGAGGATCGAGACGATGACGATAGCTGGTCAGGAGCTGTAAACGTAACGGAGGCGACGAGACGATAACGATAGCTGTTAGAGCTGTAACGTAACAGAGCGACGATGAGATAGCTTGTCAGAGCTGTATACGTGAACAGAGCGACGATGACGATAACGGATGGCTAGTTAGCAGCTGGTAACGTAACGGAGCGACGATGAGATAAACGATGGAACTGTAGAGCTGTAAGCGTGACAGAGCCGACACCGACGATTGACGATGAGATAGCTGTTAGATGCTGTAACGTGACAGAGCGACGCATGACGATGCTGTTAAGCTGTAACGTGACAGAGCGACGATGATGATGACTGTTAGAACCTGTAATGTGAACACAGCGACGATGACGATGACTGTAGATGCTGTAACATTGCGAAAGGACGATGACGATGAACGATGATATGACAGAAGGCGAAAGGACGATGAACGATGACGATGGATGATGACAGAGCGAAGACGATGACGATAGCTGCATAAAGCTGTAACGTCGGCACTAGGCGTAAGAGACAAAAAATGCCAGGGGGGGGGGGGGGGGGGGGGGGGGGGGGGGGGCGCGTTCAGGGTTTCATTAAAACAATTATAAATTAGTAATTGCGGCCGAATAAAGATAGCTGTGGCGTCCGTCAAATGTTTGTTGTCGGCGTCGAACGGCGCCGACGTCGCGAAGAATCATCAATTGGGACGGTATTCTCTCCTCCAGCGCGTGACGGAACTGCAGCCGCTGTTGCGCTAGCAGCCCGCACAGAGCAAATAATTATATATATGGCGGCCGTGTTTGGTTATTGCTGAAGGCTGTCTGCGGGTTTCGTTGGGGAAGCCTCAAGCGAGTGTGTGTGGGGGGGGGGGGGTCTTGTGTGTGTGTGTGTGGTGGTGTGTGTGTGTGTGTGTGTGTGTGGTGTGGTAGTGGCGCGCGTGGTGTGTGTGTGTAGGCGTGTGTGTGTGTGTGTGTGTGTGTGTGTGGTGGGCGGTGCGTGCGTGCGTGTTGCGCGCGCGCGTGTGTGGCGTGTAGGCGTGTGTGAATGTTTCACCGCCATCACATCACTAACAATATAACGTGTTTTGCCGAAAGAGATCGCCATCTTGTTACACGAGTAGGACATGCCATTTCCATTCCGGCAGTTCTCAGCTCGGCGCGGTGCAGAACGAGAAATTTAAAATTCCGTCGAGGTCTGGTCCCGATGACGTCCAGTGATTTCGGAGCCGCCGAGGCTTAACTGTGCGTGCGGGACGCAGAAGGCGCAATATGATGCAGCGCGCGAGAGTTAATTCGTTCATCTCAATTTCACGCGCGTGCATGTGGAAAACGGCAGTGTAAGCAACTGCTGGTGGTGTTTGTGTGTGCGGTGTGCGGTGTGGCGTGTGCTGGGTGTGTGTGTGTGTGTTGTGTGGCGTGTGCGTGTGGCGTGTGCGTGTGCGTGTGGCGCGTGCGCGTGCGCGTGCGCGTGCGATGTGCGTGTGCACGTGTGCATGTGCTGTGCGCGTGCGCGTGCGTGTGTGGTGTGTGTGTGTTGCGTGTGTGTGTGCTGTGTGTGTGTGTGTGTGCGCGGCAGCGCGTGCGCGTGCGCGTGCAGACGTGCGTGTGTGTGCGTGTCGGTGTGTGCGTGTGTGTGTGTGCGCGCGCGGCATGTGTGTGAGTGTTGGTGTGGTGTGTGCGTGTGGCGCGTGCGCGTGCGCGTGCGTGTGGTGTGTGTGCGTGTGTGTTGTGTGTGTTGTGTGGCGGCGCGCGCGTGCGTAGTGTGTGAGTGTGTGTGCTGTGTGTGGCGTCGTATGGTGATGAGGAAAAACTGTTTACTACTGCATGCACTCATGCGTGTTTGGTCCGACAGCCTGTCGAGAGAGAGAGATGGTGTAAATTTTCTTAATGCTACGCTTTTTTCACGCAATTTGTGGGTGAAATCGTTGATTTTTCTCTTTGCTCGCGCGCGCTCTGGGATTTATTGCTATCCCGCGACTTGCCCATTGTCCCGGCGCGGCACCCCCTGGCGAAACGCCCACCGGCACACCAGGTGCCGCCACTTGACGCGCGTACGCTAAAGCAGGCGGGGAAGCAGAGACTAGACAGGCTACGTTTGTTGTTGAATACGGGTTGAAAGCGTCGAGCAGTAGATAGATAGTGTTCGTTTGTATTGTAGACAACATGCTGTTTATGTAAATTTCGCGTTTTGAAGTAAGATGCTGCGTGCAAACGATGTTTAAATATGCATGAATATTTGCAGCTGTGCATTTCGGCTAGAGGCGAAGGGGGGCGGTGTAAATATTGGTGAGAAAAGAAGCTGGATTAAATTAAGCCTCGGTACCTACCTATTATACGCTTCAATGTACCTAACCTATATACGTGTGAGTGTCATGCATGCGTACGTGCGTGCGTGCGTGCGTGCTGTGTGTGCGTGTGTGTGTGTGTGTGTGTGTGTGTGTGTGTGTGTGTTGTGTGTGTGCGTGGCGTGTGGTGTGCGCAGTGTGTGCGTGTGTGTGCGTGATGTGCGGTTGTGTGTGTGTGTGTGCGTGGTGTGTGTGTGTGTGTGTGAGTGTGTGTGTGTGTGTGTGTGGTGTGCGTGGCGCGTGCGTACGTGCGTAAGCACATGAAAGATAATACTAAATTTTATATCAATTCACGATGAGAGATCTTCCGTAATCAAATTTCCCTCCGATGTTAAAAACAAGAAGAGGAAAGTTTGCGCGATGCTGGTTCTTTTAAATTGGGATGATTTTTTTCTTTGTTCTCGTGAGATGTGACTCTTCGCGTGTTTTGTGTGCTTGCAGATTAAATCTATGAAGTCAGATCGTGGGTAATGGTGAACTCGGGCAAGACGCGGGCCGCCTCCCGACACGGGCAGAGGAACTTTTCATCGCCTGCCGGTAAAACTGGTTACGGTATGTCGCTGTCTCCTATCTTGCGCTCTATGCTCCCTGTCATTGCTGCCCGCGTGCCCGCCAACAGGGGGTGGTGGTGGCAGCGCGGGGGAGTGGGAAGGTATGAAGAGGGCGAAGTGTGGTGAGAATGGGGGAAGATGGCGGAGGAATGGAAAGGGAGAGATTGTGGAGGGTGGTGGAGAGTGCGGGAAGATGGAGGAAGGATGGAAAGGAGAGAGGTGGAGGGTGGTTGTCGAGAGTGGGGGAAGATGGATGATGGAGAGAGGTGGAGGGTGGTGAGAGTGGCGGAAAGATAGACGAGGATGGAAAGGGAAGAGAGGTGGGAGGTGGTGAGAGTGAGCGGGAAGATGGAGGAGAATGGAAAGAGAGAGAAGGTGGAGGGTGGTGGAGAGTGGGGAAAGACGGAGGGAAGATGAGGGAGAAGTGCGAAGAATGGTTATGGTAAATGAGGCGTGGTTGGACGGGTGGGTGGGAGCATTGGTGACGGGCTGTTGAGGCCTGGGGAAAGAATTGGGTATGGTGGGCAGAGTCGAGTTTAGGGTGTGCGATGATATAGGTGGGAGTGGGGAGCGTAGTGGACGGTGAGTGGAGGATGGCGAACCAGTGAGGGAGGTGAAGGGAAATAAAAGGTATGGAGGAATGGCGAAGGTAGCGAGAAGGTTGGGAAAGCAAGAAAGGCTAGGAAAGAAGTAAGGAAAATAGCGGGGACGATCCAGAACGATGGACGGTGATTGAGAGGAATGGCGGGTGATGAATGATAAGCGATTAATGGTGGGAGGGTGTACACGAGAGGGAGGGCAGGCAGAGGGGTTCATCTAGGAAAGAGGAACGGTAGCTAGGGAAGAAAGGTTGGTAAACAAGTGGGGGAGCGGAGTGTGGTAGCAGCATGGGGAGGGAAGAGTGCGCAAGGGTCTGTTGATACTAACTAGGTGACATTGCGCACCTACTTTTATTCATTAATGCGAAATATTGTCCAGAGGCCTCCAGGCGGTTCCATTCGTGCAGCTGGTACATTATCTGGCGAATCTCATTTCTAATGCAAATGCTACCTCCGTCCTTTCTCTAAAGGTCAGATATTGCAATGCATGAGAAATCCTTCCGAGCTATACCGTGTGTGTTTTATATACGATTAAATGCATGCATGACTGCGGTGAATCTTTTAATCTGAGTCAGCTTCACAGATCTCGCGACATGACTGCGGTCATCTATATTCTTTCTTATATTTGAAATTAACTCCTTCATCTCGCCTCAAACTCTTTCCCTCTCAGAGGTGAAGCGGCTTTTTCTCTTGAAGATGAAATATTTCCTTCTGTGTGGGTAAAATATAGATGTTATTTTCACTCTAGATCGTGCGCTGACTAAATTTACGTCGCTTTTAAAAGATTAAAAAGCATTTAATTCATTAATTTTAATACGCTGCTGCGATTTCTTCGTGCACGAGACATATGCTAGCCGCACACTATCCGACCCGAGCGCGATCGAGAGGCTTACGATTGGATCGGGAGGCTTAAGTTTGGCTCGGGAGGCTTACGTTTGGCCATTTTGGGGGAGGTAATTTTGGCCCGATTCGAATTTTGAATCGGGAGCGGATAGTGTGCGGAGGGCTTACGACGCGACTCGGATAGTGTGCGTGGCATGCGTAGCGAGGCACTATTCCTTCCCAAAGCAACACGTATGAGAGCATAGTGCCCCCAACAGCAGGCATTAATGTTTTTAGTGCATCACATGACTATGCAATCTACTTTTCATGCGTATATACCTTCTTTATACTCCCTAATTTGCCGGTGCATTCGATGTAACAAAACGCTCGACACAAACACAATCGCACATTAATTCCAAAATCTTGCGTGGCGCCCAGAACGCAGGAGATTCGTGACGTAAACACAATGCGTTATAAATAACAATGCGTCGCGCAAGCAATAGTGCCCGCTATAAGGCGGGCACTATCTCTTCATAATGCCTGCTGCGTTATCCAATGAGATTGCAGCGATTCATCACGTCATGCACTAAAATATAATAATCATATTTAAAAATATATATATACATATATTATAATTGCTCATTTTAATTTTAATTGTGATTTAATTCAAATTAATCACTATTAATCTTTTAATTTTATCAGTTATATTATAACTATTATTATAACTATTACTGTTATTGTCACCGCTAACGTGACATGTCTCGTGTCGGCTGCAGGCTCCACACACACGCTGGATCGCACCAGACAGGACGGCGACACTAAGTTCATCATCCCACCGTCGACGTTTCTCGAGCCGAAGCTGGCGGAGGATGAGAACGGATCACAGAGCAGCCTGAGCATCACGCAGCCCGTCGTCCTGAAGAGGTGAGCGCCCACTACCGCCGCGAGCGTGCGAGCACGAATCTTTTTACGAAATTATTATTTTTTTTTATTTTTTTTAATTTTTTTTTTCGTGCATAATAATATAACATAATGCTGCGTTATGAAAAATATAGCAATATAATATATAACAACACATAAAACCAAGGGCTAATAATAATGTATTATTAGCTTTTGATATCAAATATAACTAAATTATGCATTGGTTGAAGACATGTGTAATCGGCCAGCGTTCTATGTAGCAGACTTGTGTCTTTTAATACTGATATCGCAGAAGAACAAGAGTTTGTTCTAAAAAGTAACCCATAATTTATATGTAACGCTTGCCGCCCGCGCATGAGCCAAAAGATTGGAGTAGGGCCGTACGTGTAGAGATAGCATAAATATATTATATATATATATATGTATATATATATATAATATATATATCAGGAAGTTAATAAAGACAAATGTTTTTTTTACAATTTTTGTTTACAATTTTTACAAATTTGTCTTTATTAACTCCTGATATATATATATATATATGATAGATTAATACAGATAGATAGAGTAGTAGATATGGATAGATAGATAAGATAGA
>NW_014577554.1:157840-162422 GCF_000485595.1 Priapulus caudatus | reverse complement strand
ATCTGCTCTCTTATCTATCGTTGTGCGCGCGCTCTCTATCTTTCTCTGCTCTGCTCTTAAATTCGCTCTCTCTCTCTGCTCTCTCTCTATCTTGTGCGCGCGCTCGTCTATCTCTCTCTCTCTCTCTCTCTTAATTCCTCGCTTCGTCTCTCTCTCTTTTCTCTCTCTCTCTCTGTCTTTTTTCTGTCCTCTGCTCTCTGCTCTCTCTTCCGCTCTCCTCTCTCTCTTTTTCTTCCTCTCGCGTTTGCTCTTTCATTCGGCTCTCAAACGCGCGGTCCTCTCTAATTTGCTGCCTTTCACCTTCTTTCCCTGTCATTCACTTATTGCTCTCATTCGCCCCCCCCTTTCATTCGCTTGCTTTCTCCTTTCCTTTCTCGCGCATCGTGTCCCTCATGCCTGTCTAGTGTTGTAACAGCGCAGCAAGCACAACAAACAGGCAGCAAACAGGCAACAGCCACAGCAGCAACAGCAGTAGGCAAATGACAGCACAGATGGCAAATGGCAACCGTAACCCTTTCAAACAGGCGTCGTTCGTTCGAAAACGCTCTGTCTTTCATAAACAAATTTGACCGTTAAGAATGTCGCTCGCTAAAAAAGGTCATTTGTTAAGGCACCGAAGCAGCGAAGAATATATGCACTCGGGGCGACTATCTCTCTCCTTCTCTTCTTTTCCCTCTCTCTCTCTCTCGCTTTCCTCTCATCTCTCCCTCTCTCTCTCTCTCTCTCTCTCGTCTCTCTCTCTCCTGTGGCTTGCTCTCTCTTTCTCGCTCTCTGCTTCTCTCTCTTCTCGTCTCTCTCTCTGCCATGCGTGTGGCCTCTCTCTCTCTCCACTCTCTCTCTCTCTTTCCTGCTGCCCTGTGTCGGCCTCTCTCTCCTCTCTCATTCTCTCTTTCTCTCTCTCTCCCTCTCTTTCTCTCCATCTCTCTCTCTGCTCTCTCTCTTTCTCTCTTTCTCCTTATCTCTCCATCTTTCTCTGCTTCTTTCTCTCTCTCTCTCTCTCTCTGCTCTCTCTCTCTCTCTCTCCATGTGCCTCTGCTCTCTCGCTCACTCACTCTCTCTCTCTCTCTCTCTCTCTCTCTCTCTCTTTCTCTCTCTATCTCATTCACTCTGCTCTATCTCTCTCTCTCTCTCTCCTCTCCTCTCTCTCTCTCTCCTCTCTCTCTGCTCTCCATCTCTTCTCTCTCTCTTTCCATCTCTCTCTCTCTCTCTCCTTCCATCTCTTTTGCTTCCCATCTATCTCCTCTATTCTCTCTCTTCTCATTCTCTTTCTCTCTCGCGCGCTCTCGTCTCTTTCCTCTCTCGCTCGCCTTCTCTCTCTCTCTCTTCTGCTCTCTCTCTCTCTTTTCCCCGCGTCACTCTCTCTCGCCCTCTCTCTCTCTCCTCTCTCCTCCCTTCTTTCCTTCTCTTCTTCTCGCTCTCCATCTATCTCTCCTCTGCTCTCTTGCCTCTCGCTCCTGCTCTCTCTCTCTCTCTCTCTCTCTCTCTCTCTCTCTCGTCTCTCTCTCTCCTTCCTTCGCTCTGCTGCTCTCTCTCTCTTTCTCCTCTCTCTCTCTTCTGTCTCTCTCTCTCTCTTCTCTCTCTCGCTCTCTCTCTCCGTCGCTTCTCTCTCTCTCTCGCTCTCGCTCTCTCTTCTCTCTCTCTGCTCTCCTTGCTGTGTGGCCCCCCTCTCTCTCTCTCTCTCTCTCTCCTCTCTCTCTCTCTCTCCTCTCTCTCTCTTCTCTCTCTCTCTTGTTTCGCTCTCTTTCTCTATTCCTCTCGTTCTCTCTCTCTCTTCTCTCTCTCTCTGCTTCTTCTCTTCTCCATGCTCTCTCTCTCTCTGCTTCCTCCTCTCTGCTCTCTCTCTCTCTGCCTCATGCTCTCTCTCCCATCTCTCTCTCTCTTCTTTCTCTCTCTCCCCCTGTGTGTGTCGCTTTCTGTCTCACTCCTGCGACATTCGCTGACTTCGACCAGAGCTTCGACACCCGCCGATCGAACCTCGCGGTGCATTATCGAGAGTGTGCCGCGGGGAGATTGTTAAATCTCCCAGCTCTCATCGCGTATTCTCGCTCGATCGTTCGGTTGCTCCCGGCCAACTTTATGTTGTCGCACGTACCGCACTTTTTTGCCGGGTCGTGACAGAAACGGAAATATAGGTCAGGAAATTAAAATGTCGAGCTAAAGAAACGAGAACAATCGTGCTCGCGATAGCGTCACCGATACACGTGCTGACATCTGGCGGGCATCTCCTTGCCTACTCGCCGGCCCTGCATAGATAGATAGATAGATAGATAGATAGATAGATAGATAGATAAATAGATAGATAAATAGATAAGCTGATTAAATCATCAGCAGCGAAAGAGAAATAAGTGCGCTGTCAATACTATATGCGACCGCGAATTACATCAACGCGTCAAAAGCGCGCACTTCTCGCAATTCGCGCTTTCGTGCAATTCTTTTGCGCCAATAAATTATATACCATTTCATCGACTCAATGCTGCGCGACCGCCGTAGTCGTGGTGCGCGCCAGGAAGCGAGCGATACTTTGCCAGCAGCAATGCCCCGCAGTCTTACAGAGATTGAATTTTTCTCGTGTGTGTGTGTGTGTGTGAAGAACACACACATTCTGAACGGAGAACGATAAAATCGTAGAAAAATTCGTAAGAAAACGGATCGTCTGTCGATATAACGGGAAGCGGTGCAAAGTCGGCCGTAATGGATTGCTTTCCTGAAAAATTGCGACGAAAAAATATTGCGACAAAAATAAAATTGCGACGAACAAAAATTGCGAAAAAAAAATTTGCCACGAAAAAACATTTGTAGGGGGAGGGGTACGCCGAGTGGAAGACGAGAAAAGGCTTTTAGAAAAGAAAGAAGCGATGTATAAGAGAAGGAGGAGAGGAAGGGAATGAGAGATAAAAGATAAGGAAAAGAGAACGCCGCGAGAGAGTGGGAAAGAACGAGAGAGAGAGAGAGAGAGAGAGAGAAAAAAAAAGAGAAAGAGAGAGAGAGAGAGAGAGAGAAAAAAAAAGAGAAAGAGAGAGAGAGAGAGGCTAGAGCGCGAGAGAGAAAACAAGACAGCGATAGAGAAACAAAGAGAGAAAAATAGGAAGCGAGAGAGAGAGAGAGGAGAAATTTAGCTTCCTATCCAGCTCGCCAGCTCCTTTTCGCTTCTTTTCCTGCTTTTAGCCGGTATTGACGAGTACCGACGACCGTAATGTGACGTCACTGCATGACGCAATCATCAATATTATTACAGCTTTCATCTTTTAAGCGCGTAACGGCGCGGCCGGTGTCGGACTCGTACTGTAACAGAATTGGCTCGCATCCAGGTCGCGTTTCGACTGGGTTATCTTCCAATCTTTGGATTTCTGGCGGCGTTCCAAAATCGTTACAGCCATCAGCAATGACCTCAAAAAACCCTTACTATAGATATATATGACGAGAACCATATGAGGGATGTCCACCTGTGCTACGCGGATGTCATACTCGCACAGATAAGCTTCTACTAGCACTACCCGCTATGTACAATAGTCTTACACTTACATTACAAGCTATCTTAGGCCTGGCCCGCTATGTACAAAGTCTTACACTTACATTACAAGCTACTAGGCAGCTGCGCGCATGCTCAATAGTCGCTTACACTTACATTAAAAGAGAAAAAGGAAACAAAAAAAAGCTACTAGCACTACCGCTATGTAACAATAGTCTTACACCTTACATTACAAGGCTTACTAGCACTGCCCGCTAATGCTCAATAGTCTTACACACATTGCAAGCTACTAGCACTGCCCGCTATGCTCAATAGTCTACACTTACATTACAAGCTACTAGCACTACGCCGCTATGTGCAATAGTCTACACTTACATTAGCAAGCTACAGCACTACCCGCTATTCAATATCTTACACTTAACATTAACACAGCCTACTAGCACTGCGCCGCGCTATGGCCAATAGTCTTACACTTACATTAAGAGCTACTAGCAACTACCCGCTATGTACAATAGTCCTTACAGCTTACATTACCAAGCACTAGGCACTACCGCTATGCTCAAATAGTCTACAACTTACATTACAAGGCTACTAGCACTATCCGCGCTATGTACATTAGTCTTACAACTTACATTAGGCAGAGCACTAGCACTACCCCGCTATGTACAATAGTCGTACTCTTACATTACAACTACTAGCATCTGCCCGCTATGCTCAATAGTCCTTACACTGTACATACAAGCTACTAAGCACTACCCGCTATGTACAATAAGTCTTACAACTTCCATCAAGCTACTAGCACTACCGCTATGTACAATAGTCTTAACTCTTACAGTTACAAGCTACTAGCACTGACCGCTATGCACAATAGTCTTAGCAACTTACATTACAAGCTACTAGCACTGCCCGCTTGGCTCAACAGTCTTACACTTACATACAAGCTACTAGCACTGCCGCGCTATGCACAATAGTCTTACACTTACATTACAACTACTAGAACGAACCAAAAAAAAACAAAAAAAACCGACAAAGAAAAAAAAAAAAAAAATAGAAAAAAAAAACAAAAAAAAAAAACAATAAAAACAAAAAAAAAAAAGAAAAAAGAAAAAAAAA
>NW_014577554.1:142119-151739 GCF_000485595.1 Priapulus caudatus | reverse complement strand
ATCTCTCTCCTCTCTCTGCTTCTCTCTCTCTCTCTCTTTTCGTGTGAACAACAGAGACGTGCGCGCGATGAGAGAGTCTTTCTGTTTTCGTCGTGAAGCCCTTTCCTCAGTTTCGCACCTGAAAGTCCTGCGGACGCATCGAGTTCTGTTCCATCTTCGGAACTGGTTTCGGTCTGAAACAGATTAACAAAGTATGGATGAATACGGAGATAGAAGAAAGATACGTCCGGCAGCGTTGCGTAGCGCATTTAGTCGTATTCACACACTATTCGCGTTGCTAGCTCCCTCTATAGGAAAAATAGACCAATAAAAGACCCCCCCCCCATTATATATATATTCCCGCCCATATGGTGTGGCAAACGCCCCCCATCTATCAGGGCAATCATGCATTGCGCATGCGCATGGAGATTTGACCTTTATTGTCCGTGCGCAATGTAGAGGGGGAGAATTATTACAATGGGGGATGTCTATCATGCTACAGGCGTTCTGTTATTCTATAGATGTCATTGTACGTATGTAATGTCGAGTGTTTTGCGCGCGTGCTGTAAAGCCGTAGGCTTGGCGTCCTAGCTTCAATAGAATGTGCTGTGTGTCTAGCTGAATACGCGACCGCGTGTCTGTGTATATATGTCATCTCTATAGGTTTTCCTACGCCCAAATTTACGAAATGTGCGCGCGAGTGCAAATATGCCGTCGCTATGTCGTTGCTATGGGTTTTCGCCATCGCGTAAAAATGCAGGACAATTCATGTACGGCGTCCGTATGCAATAGAGTTAGTCTCCATGTAAAAAATAAGACATAGATAAGATAAGTGAACAGAGATGTGGGTGAGCAGCCTTATATGCTATAGATCGCAGCATGATATTATCGTTCTAGAAAGGGTTAGCTCGTGTAGTGGGCATGAGAGAGGTTGAAAGGCTCGTGTTTATTGTAGTAAAGTTTCCAGCTCGTATAGGTTCACTCGGCGTGGCCCACAGAGGGCGCTCCGTCGCAGTTATACGTTCACTTGGTTCTTCTCCCTACATATATACCCATTGCGATTTAATTAATGGCAAATTGCCAAAATTAATTACGACAATATTATAATATTATATATAATTATTACAACAATAACTAGATTTCCGTCGGATATACTTGTATTTGTATACGCGTGGTAGAGCTACTACGTGGGTGGGGTGTAGAATGTACCACTACTGTGATTTTTTTCCCGTGCCGCTCGCATAAACTTAGGCTTGTCATTAGTTTTTTTTGCATCTTGTCGTAACTTGCCGGTCTGCACACGGCCATTTTTTTTCGTTGACTTTAGTTGCAGACTTTAGAATCTGGCCGACGCGTCGCATATAGCAATAGCAACATGTGTGTGTATGGACACTGATCTCACGAACTCGTGGCGAATGTGTGATGACGTCGCACCGTGCACCGCCCCCATTCGGCAAACTTCGGTCAACTCCGTCACTCTCCGTTATTTCGCTCCACTCGGCTGTATTCCGGAACCAATTAGATTTTCGTAGGCCCGCCCGCCTAATCAAACACCTCGCTTGCAAATCTTTATGGAAAGTTTGGATTGAATGTAATTACATGGTGTGAGAGGCATTACAATGGCAGGTCTATTGTGAGGAGGTATCAGTAGTAGAAGGGTTGGTAGTTGACGACAGTTGAAAGTGATGGCATAGTAATCAGCATTGATTAGCGTCAATTAAGTTTAAGTAGTCTCGCGTCATATTTCTAAAGCGATGTCATGAAATGAGTTTTGAACGAAATGATGCTATAGCGTAAACTAATCGAATAATATCCAATTGTTACTGCATGTTACTGTTACTATACGCTGTCTTTCTTATATGTTGATAACATTAGCAGTAAATTAACATTAAATTAACAGTAAAGTAACATTAGCAGTAAAATAGGGTGAGGCATTTCTTTATTCGATAAATAGTTTTAACAAATTTTTTCTGATTAGAATATTAAAAAAAAAAAAATTATTACCAATTTTTATGCACTCCCAATTTAACGCGAGGTACGTCGACATTATTTCGCCATGTATTCGTCGCTGTCGTTGCATGTACCTGTAAAGGTGTCACCGTGTCGCTGTCGTGTACAGTGGCGGATCTACGGGGGGTTAACCCCCCCCCATTGGGCTGCCCCGGACCCCCCTAACAAGGCGTGCCTTCGGCACGCTGGGGTGTGTAGGCCAATCACCTCAGGTAAACCCCCCTTAGTTAAACCCTAGATCCGACCCTGGTGTACCTGTACACAGGTGTGTGTCACGGTGATGGAAGCGAGACAGCTAGCCGGTCTCAACATGGACCCTGTCGTCTGCGTGCAAGTCGGAGAGCAGAAGAAATACACGAGCGTAAAGGAGTCGACAAACTGCCCTTACTGGAATGAGGTAAGAGATTTATTATTTATTTATTATTTTCTCCTCTCCTAACACATTACGTCGTTTTTTGGCACCACCTCCAATGGTGCTTATTGTTATGGTTTGGTAATGAAGTGGAAAAGACGTTTTCCATAACGTTTCTGTAAAACGGTCTTCCTACGTAAAAGTTAATAATTTAAGGCTTATTTTAAAACGTTTGCAAAGTGAACGTCTGCGTTAGTCCGTCCACGTCACCGGTCGGTTTCAGTAAATCGAACGTTGTTCACTGCTATTCAGCTATTACGTATGGTATGCATTAACCTTTCTCACGCATATTGAAAAAACGTTTTCGCCAACTCAAAACATCGCGACCGGTTCATCTGTTAATCTTCGCTGTCAGTAAACTTGATCTGCTAAACCGTTCAAACATGTCGGCGTTTCTCTCTAACAAACGTTTGCCCAAAAACTTGTTATAACTCACCCAAGCACCTTACGCCACGCTAACATTACAATAAGGTTGCCTAAAATGGTCCCTTAAGATAACGTTGAACTAACCAACTCTTTTATTTACTGTTTTGCATTACCAAAAGCCTTAGTTTAGGTTCTCTTCCCGACAAAGCGATTTAACACCATTAACTCACCAATTTTATTCCATATTCCACGCAGGCGCGCAACACATACGTAAGCAGCACCACACACGCACGCAAATGCTACATCCGTGCAGCACGCACGCATGACCCCACACCGGCCACACCCATATCCGAGGCACACATCACGCTGCAGCGCTCAGCACCACTACGCACACACACGCTCGATCACTCGGGCACATCACGACAAACACATCGCATCTCTCTCTCAGTACTTCTCTTCTCTCATCTCCTTCTGCTCGCTCTATATTTCTTCTCTCTATATTTCTCTCTCTCCGCTCCTGTCTCTCTTCTCCCCATCGTCTTTCTCCTCACGCACAACCGCGGCGCGCGGACTCACGGCAGGCACGCACGCACCGCTCTGCCCTACGCAACACATTACACATTCTCCTCACATCTGATCTGAGTCTCCTCTCCTCCTCTCTCTCGCACACGCGCGCGCCGCGCGTGCGCGCAACATCTATTATGTTTGGTCGTGAACACCAAGCCGCCCGGCTTTTGCTGCCACTAGTGTGCCAAGCCACACCTGCTGACATGAAACCACGCATACACACATAACCCCAAACTCGCTATCCCCCTGGCACGTGCGTCGCGATAACCACATTATGCCGTCGCGCTGATAAATTAACCCATAACCATGAGAGACCGCCCCCGTATACCAGAGAAGACGTCGCCCTGAACGAGATATCTGGCTATTGATTCCTGCCCTCCGCTAAGCGGCGCGAAATGCCTACGGCGCGCGACGAGCCCCTTGCCCGGCTGGCAAAGGAAGGTGCCGCACGCAACCTGGCGAGGGGAACGTCCTACCGAATAGTATCACCGCACTGGCAGCTTTTGATCCCCGTGCGGCGCAAAATCGAAAGGCCCCCGGCGCAGCGATATCAGTCTGCTGCCCAGCCGAACACTATGTCTCAGCGCGAAATTTTAGGTCCCGGGTCCGTTAATTCAACTAAGCTAAAGATAAATTAACACCCACAACGCAATCGCGTCCAGCACCGCCTAAGTAGCGATGTTTCCCGTGACGTCGCCATAAATCGCAAACATATGTTGAGGTCAGGCCCCGGGCTCTCACACCGCTATTTGCTTATGTGTTGTCGGTTGGCAGAAGCCCAAAGTCGGGCCCCTGCTTGGACATCTATTACAGATGAATCTCCCGACCACGCGATGTTCCTCCGATTCAGATCCAAGCTGCCGTGTTTATGGTAGTTCGCACGTACAAGCTCCGTGCTGGCCGGCGTCGCGTTCCCCCGCCGTCGTGCGCTGCGTGCCGGTGGCGTGTCGCTGCCGTCGCGACGTTACAGGGTCCCGTAGCTCCTGTTGAAACATGGGATTGCCCCCAGCCGTGCCTCGTCTCACTACGAAATAGGGCGCGAGCCGCGCTTTATGACACGTGCGTCGCGTCGCCGTTCCATGCATGTTGAGAGTGGGCGTGTCGTGACCGCTTTTCACCCCTCCTTGACGCTAACATCCCCCCGAAACCCTGTCCCCCCCCGGCTATCCCTCTTTTTCATCTCTCGCGGGCCACCTACATAATGAAAACAGCCCGTCGGTATACTCGTAAAGCCAAACGCCCGATGAACAATAAAACGGCGTGCTTGTAACCGTCTGACCTAAATCGCGCGTACGCGCACTATGGAAAAATATCGTCTTGCCGTGCAGGAAGGGAGCATCAAGCGGCGTGATGCGATCCTCCTGAGCCTGTAGTGATATGATCGCAGTTGTGCGCGCTCTAGGGATCCTTACTGAAAGCTCGAGAGCGTGCGGCCCGCAATCACCCCACCCCGATCCGCATACACCGGTCAGTGGTTCGCGTAGCAGTCGGTCGTGACAGAGCCGTGCCCAGGGGTCGATCTAGAAATCAGATCCGAGTGGGACGTGGGTGCGACGTCGTTCCGCGTCCTTCGACTGGAGCCAAAGCTGGCCCTCTGTGATTGCTTTGGAGCTGGACGACCTCCCTGCAGCCTAACTATCCCCTATTCTATTCCTCGTGGCCACCACCACATTTCCGCTTACTAGTACAATTGTGACCCCACGCTGTGACCTGCCAGGGTTCCCAGTTTTCTCCCAATAAACTATAGTCAATCCTTTCATTTCCCATCTGTTCGTGCAAGGCAAGGCTTTCCTTTTCCAATCCCGCTGCTATCCCCACGTGGCATATCCCGAAAGCCCTACGGTCTTTCCCCAAGGTTTGAATGTCACATGCCGTGGACGCATGCTAGCTAAGTGTATCCGTTCCGTTATCCTCCCCAGCGGGATCTCGCATACTTCCTTCGCCCCTACACATGAAACCTCGAGCTTCGGCTTACTTGGCATCGAGAATCACATGAAGAACGGCTCTTTCCCTCGTCCAAGTCTCTAGAGCACTCTTTCCATGCTGTAGAGATCACAAGTGAAATTCATTCTTCACCTATTCCCAGCTGTAAGCTCCTCATATCGCGCGTCCTTCCCCGTCAGAGATCCTCATCAGGTCGTGGGTGCGCTGCCCCTCACGAGCGTGAGTGCTGCGTTGTGCGTCGCGTGGCGTTATCGTGCTATCGTACACATCGTGCGCCCGTTCGTGTATTGCCTCGTTTCGTCACGTAACACTGCGTGCGTGTGTGCGTCGCCGTGCGTTGCGTGCTCCGCGCGTCCTGCCGCATTCCGTGAATGTATACCGTTCGTCGTCGTCTAATCCGTATAACAATCCGGTGCGTGCCCAATGAGTGTCGTGCGTGCGTGTGCACGTACTCGAGTCGCTGCGTCGTGCGCCGCGCTGCATGACGTAAACATGTGCGTCTGACGTCGCGCCTGCTCGTGCGTGACTTAAACACGCTGTGCACGTGGCACGTCATCTCCTCGTGCGCTTGAACGTGCCGTCGTGTGGACCACGTCAAACGTTTGTGCGTGCGTGCTCGTGCGTCCGCGTCGCGTTACCAAAACTACAGCTCGATATACCCCCTCGGTCGCGGTGCGGTCTCTCGCGTACCTCATCCTGCGCGGCGCAGTGTCCCTCACCCCAATCAACAGCGTCGGCTACTTCTCCCAACGGTCGGGTCATCTGCGGTCTCCTCTCTGCTCTTACTCTTTTCTCTCCCTCTCGTCTTTCTTCTCCCGCCTGGCCACTGTACGGCATCAACGGCGAGTCTTGCCACTACAATCCTAACCAGGCGTAGACATACTTTGACAATCCCCATGATGCTAGGTTCACTGGATGACGGTGATTATCACCGGACAAACATAACTTACACAGAAAGGAAATAGCTCTCTCTCTCTCCTCTTCGCTGTCTCCGACAACACGTGCGCGTGAAGCGCCTGCATTTAACTACTCTGCGTAATGCTGGTTCTAAACGAAATCTCTCTCCTCTCTCTCTCAGGGTAGATAATACGACTGCGGTACTATAATATATAATATATCTATTATACTACTACTAGCCGCTACAGCACTCCGAGACGCGAACGCGCGAACCTCCCTAAGTCCTCCGCTGACAACCGACGCGTGGCGATGGCCGTACTAACTCGAATACCGGATGCTCCTAAAAACTAATAAGTAATTAGTGGTGAACGGCGAAAGCGTCCCCATCTCGACGCCTTCGCGCATCGCCTGTTGCAAAGGGATGGCTAGTGGCGCAGTTGGCGGTGCGCCATGCTGGGCCGCGGAGGACGATGGAAGTCAAGACGATCAGAAAAGGAAACGGAAAGGGAGGAAACACATTGACCGTATAGCTTAGGCGTCACAACAGACGCCATGGCGTAGTGGCGCAGTACTAATATCACTTGACGGGCGATGCGGAAGTCATGGGGCCCCGAGAACTAGCGCGAATCATGCTAGCGCTAGAAAGCGCTATTTGCAGGACGCGATTCACACAGCGCCTGAAGACGGCCGTCGAGCAGCGAGTGTTACACGTTTGTGCCGATATGGTTATAGGGCTCGTGTTGTGGGGGCTCGGGTGTGGTGCAGGGGCGCCACGCGAAGGCGATCCTGGAAAGCCATAAATCCCTGTACGTCGTTGTGCGGTGCTAGCAGCGAACAAATCTCAGTGTCGCTCGCATACAAAGTTTCAGTGAGATAACGGTAATAGAAATACCGTGTATGCACTCGTAGGTGGCGGCTTATCCTAGGCATGGGCCACACAAACTGCGCGCTTTCCTGATCACGAGGAAATCGTCAGACCACACGGTGATGGGTGCGGGCAGGTCTGTTTCCGGCGGCAGACTGCCAACGGAATGAAGATCTGAACAGCAGCACAGCGCTCGAAAATCACTAGTCAACTGCAGCGTTACTGCGCCACCTCCACCTGAGACAACAAACCGAAAAAACAAAAAACACGCAAAGATCACGCACACAGCACGACAGAGTAGCACGTTACCACGAGGCACAGTTATCAGCACACACACAACGAGCAGCGCGACGCACGGATATAGGCGAGCCGACGCCACGCACGGACACCAGGTTTGAAATGAGCCACGCACACACACACACGAGCAGACACATCACACACACACAAAACACGAACAGCCTCCCTCTCTGACATCTGCAGTAATCTGGCCGATATGACGCGAGGGGGAGCTTAGCCGGCAAGCCGCAGACCGCTCGCAGGGCGCGGAGGTGGGTGTGCAGTTCAAGCGCTTTGGGCAGTCAAGAATGCCGTCGATATAGGAAAGCTGTAGCAGTGCTCGCATTCGCTGCATATTCTGCTGAATCACACGCGCGGCGCGCGCGAAGAGAGAGAGAGGAGCGAGCGAGCCAAGGCTGCCACTAGGGAAAGATCGCTCACAGAAACCCTAAGCGACCTTATGTCTCCCGTCTCTTCGTCTCTCGTGTCTTTCTCTCTCTCTCTCTCTCTCTCTCCACAGCAGCGAGTGCGTGGTCGTTGTCGTGGGTGTCGTGGCGTGTCGTGTCGTGGCGTGTTCGTGGCGGCGTCGTAGCATGCCGGTGTCGTTCATGGCGTGGGCGTGTCGTGTCCGTGTCCGTGTCGTGTCGTGTCGTGTCGTGGCGTGGCGTGGCGTGGCGTGGCGTGTCGTGTCGTGGCGTATATGACGGTAACATGCTATATATCGGCGAACATGGATGCGAGCGTCACAAACGTAACCATCGACTAATTAAGTAAAAAGGAAAAAAAATTGTAAATGGCATCATCGAGAAATCAAAAGACGTCCGACGTTCGTTAACGTAGCGAATCGATATGAAACAAAAAGTTAAAAGCCGACGCGCGTTGCTTTTGTTGTTGTCGATTAATTTTTTTTTCGCGCGCGAAAGCGCGGCGTAACACGAGCTTGCGAACCGCAGCGCCACGCAAACAAAACGACCAATGAGAAAAATGTCAGTAGCGATCACGTGACAAAGCCGGACGCTAGCTAACGATAAGTGCTGCGTACGTTTAATGATGTAGTCCTAATCTCGAAGACACATGAGAGCGTTTTTTCACACCCTTTCTACGCGCAGCGCGTACGTGTGACACAGCTCGAACGTAAAAAATGGGGGGTGGGGGGATGACGTAATATGAGCAGCTAATGACGCGGTTGAAGCAGAATTATAATCAGCACTCTCGCACGTTATTACCCGCATAGATAAACACGCAATCTGGCGGTCATAATAACAACCCGACGGTAGCTTGCCAATTACATCCCGATGGGATAGAATAAACTAAGAGCAAGGCAGAAGCACGTCCGCCCCATATATTATATAATATAAATATATAATATATATAAATATATTATATATATATACATATATATATATACACATATATATATATCAACACGATGCACTCGGTAGGCCAGCCGTAATAACCTGACGTATCTAATCTATAAACGCGTAGACACGGATGCGGGAAGCCAGACAACGTTAATGTGAAAGTTACACAAACACGGCGCACCCTATCGCTCTTATTATGATTACTATTCTCGACACCAGGTGGCGCGGGTAAATATGATCGAAGTTATACGTAGTGTATATGTATTGCCCCCGTCCATTAGCCACTACCACGAATAGCGAAAATAGCAAAAAGAAATACTCAATTAATTAATTAATTAATATCTATATAGCTAAAATAAATAAACATCACGTACCGTGAGGGTGATGATTTTGTCAAACAGCATCGACGGTGCTTCGTGAAAGTCAAAAACAAAGTACTGGAACACAAATCACAAGTATTAGCGGGCGGTCACACTCTAGAAGTACTACCTATATAGCCTAGTTTACTAACGCTTTCTCAAACTCAAAGCTAAGAATTAGAAGCGCATGAAAAACTTCACACACAAGCACGTTTCTATAATACACACTTAATGATGAGATTAATTACTATCACTATTAATGAGATCGATTACCATGTATTGCATCGATTATCCACGTAATGTAACTCATGTAATCGATCCTCTATTCCAACAAAACGATAAGCCGATAGAATAGGGAATTCAGTCGCTGTCTGTTTTACAATAAACCTTTTATATAGGCGCGCTTCCCTGCTTCGTTCATTAGGATACTCTTAATATATATATATATATAATATATATATATATATATATAAATATATATATAATTATATATAATATATATCTATATATATATATATATATGATAGAATACGATAGTATAATTAACATAAAATAAACAAATTAATACCGTAATAATAATAATA
>NW_014577554.1:136254-142094 GCF_000485595.1 Priapulus caudatus | reverse complement strand
CGTTAAGGATGTAGCGTATGGCGACTCCCTAGACTCGTTTAGTGGAGTAGGCGAGGTACGCGTCCAGGCATATCAGATAGTACCAGGGTACGTTCCGGTATACGGACCGTACCAAGAGTACGTTCCGACAGTGTAGACCCACGTAGCCATAGACCCTGGCAGCGTAGCTTGTACACGCACACACACCAGATATACCCACGGACGTTGCTACAAAAACAGAGATTTCTTTCGTTACAGACTCTGGTACAGACTACGGCGCACCGTGCGTCTGTCCCAGCGCGCGTGCGTGAGAGAGAATCGAACGCGGTGACAAGTTCGTCTGCGCCACCCGCGTCGCGCGGTTACCATGACAACCACCGCGCGACGCGGGCGACAGACGAGCAATGGTGACGCACACTCGCTCGGCTGGCGACATACGCCGGCACTGACGTCATACGTACACAACAGCAATGCACGCCCTCTACCTGGCAAGAACTGGGCTATTTCACGTGCTAGCGATTGCCTTTCAGTGTTACGCGTGCTATAGATGTAGGGCTCGAAGGCGTAAAAAAATCTTTTCAATTCAGAAGCATCAGCAAAAAGAAAAATTTCTGCCATTCGAGAAATTCTACTATTCAAAAAGATTCCGTATACTATTTATTGATTTCAGCGAAGCGAAAGAGGCAAAAAAACTAGAAGAAAATGACGAGAGGCTGGTTCAAATTCCAAATCATTAGCTAAGCAAATGATAGCGTGTGTGTGTGCGTGTACGTGTTGTTGTGTGTGTGCGTGCGTGCGTGCGTGCGTGCGTGTGTGTGTGTGTGTGTGTGTTGTGGTGTGTGTGTGTGTGTGTGTGTGGTGGTGTGTAGGCTGTGTGTGGTGTTGTGTGTGTGTGTGTGTGTGTGTGTGTGTGGTGTGTGTGTGTGTGTGTGTGTGCTGTGTGTGTGTGTGTGGGTTGTGTGCGTGTTGCGTGTGCGTGTGGCGTGTGCGTGTTGTGCGTGTCGTGTGGTGTGTGTGTGTGTGTGTGTGTGTGTTGTGTGCTGTGTTTGGGGTGTGCGCGCATGTGCGTATGTGTGCGCGCGTGTGTAGGCGTGTGTGTGCGCGCGTGTGTAGGCGTATGTATGAGCATGCGCGAAGAAAGCCATTCCTTAACCAGAATATTTGAAAACCTCACACAGGAGGGTTGCTGTTGGTAACGAAACAGAAAGCGAATATCTAAAAATGTTATCTAAAAAAATACCTACAATGCATCAATAATATCTCGTTTTTTTCTCATCATTCTATAGACTGGGTTCATGCGTATAACATCCGGCCAAAGGCAGTTGCAGCGAGCTAAGCTGGGAAAAAAACAAGGAGCCGTCTATTTTTGTCCCAGTTCTTGCGCGATGTGAGGTTTTATCTCGTGTTACCTGTCGCTGAGAACACCATTCCAACGTCACATCGAAATTGACCCAAAGTTTTGCCTCTGCGTATTATATTCCTAGAGTGTAAGACCTGGAGAGAGAGAGAGAGTAGCAGAAGCCTTTACAGGCACATGCAGAGCAAACGTGAGAAAGCCCTCATATCGGCATCGTCTCTCGAGGGGAGAAGGTTTGAGCGCGCCAGCAGAACCTTACCTTTTCCGCGGCGCGCTAAAGTGTGGCAGCAGACGCGCCCGACCGGAAACAATACAGCGCCCTCTCGGTTGTACCGTGGCGCCCTCAAGTGCCGGCCACTTTTTTCTGTTTTTATTGTCAATTACTTTCTTCGTAATTTTCATTAAAAAATTGATTTCTTAATTGTCCGTATATACGTTGTTTACGTTGTACGTAATTTTATTCGTGGCTAATTGAATAATAATAATTGCGCCGTAAGCAATCTAAAGTCGATCTAGCAAATTCTGTCGTAAGCTCCACGACGCGGAAATGTGTTCGCTTCTCTCTCGCGGACCCGACACTGTATTGTTTCTTCTAGTACGCTGCTCCAAAAACTAAACGTACAATAGATCAAGTAATGCAGACAGTTGTGGACACGCATAGTAGTAGGTCAATGTATATATATATATATATATATATATATATATATACATGACGTAAGAATTGGGGGAAAGGTGCCAATATGTATGGTGCTGACACCATTCATCCAATCTTACGGTAAATATACAGGAACGTGTGAGTATAAGGCATGCGATGGTAGACAATTCTATGGTGGCTGCTACGGCCATCCAGAATTTGTCTGCGTCCGTGTAGACAGGCACAACACACACAAGAAGGCGACCCAAATAGGATCCGAGACGCATGCAAGCTCGATGCGAGGAAAAAACGGATGCGAAAAAATGCAGAACAACGATTGCTAGGCGACAGTAATAGCGAAAAAACAATCAACGAACGAACGGTGCCAGGGGCAACACGAATGTACCATTAGTGATATACACTGTGGCGATGTCCATCTTAAAGGTTCCTATAGTGGTGCCCTTACGTAACACACTACGTGAATGCAACGCCTACAAAAAGGACAAAACATAGGACGTAATCACGTATCGCGGGGGCTAATGATGAACAAAGCAGGGGCGTGGTGGTGGTGGTGGTGGCAGATAGGGATGAGTGTGAGTGACAGTAGTGTGCGTTTCTACGTGTAGGGGGCGCTGCCGCTCGGCATACTTCGGCCGATTTCGTGCCTCTACGTCTAACCTCGGCTGTATAACGCAGGTTGCTATATATATAATATGTATATATGTATATATATATATATATATATATATATATATATATTAGTCCTCGTCGCTACTACGGGTATTCTCCGACGGGTAACAAATCGTAATGCGTGTTACAGCCGAGTGGAGCGAAATAACGGAGAGTGACGGAGTTGACCGAAGTTTGCCGAATGGGGCGCGTGTCACGCGTGCGACGTCATCACACATTCGCCACGAGTTCGTGAGATCAGTGTCCATCACACACACATGCTTGCTATTGCTATATGCGACGCGGCGGGCAGATTCTAAAGTCTGCAACTAAAGTCAACGAAAAAAAATGGCCGTGTGCAGACCGGCAAGTTACGACAAGATGCCAAAAAAACTAATGACAAGCCTAAGTTTATGCGAGCGGCACGGGAAAAAAATCACAGTAGTGGTACATTCTACACCCCTACCCACGTAGGTAGCTCTACCACGCGTATACAAATACAAGTATATCCGACGGAAATCTAGTTATTGTTGTAATAATTATATATAATATTATAATATATGTTCGTATATTAATTTTGGCAATTTGCCATTAATTAAATCGCAATGGGTATATATGTAGGGGAAGAACCAATGAACGTATAACTGCGACGGAGCGCCCTCTTGGGCGCACGCCGGATATCCGTGAAATCTCTCTGTCTAACCCTAACCCTAACCCTAACCATATCAGATAGTTACCAGGGTACGTTCCAGCAGTACCCAGGGAGACATAGACTCTATCAGCGCAAGCTACCGTCGTTTTCTCGATGTTCTATATAGTTCGGTATCTAGATCTCTCCGTGTGTGTGTTTTTCATTCTGCGTGCGGTGTGCGTGTGCGTGCTTGCTACGTGTTAATGTGTTTGCTCTTGCTGTTCGTTCTTCAAACTACGTGTTTGTTTACACCGTTACGGGATAAATGCTTCTCGGAAATATATTGCAAGTAATAAAAGTTTAAAAAAAATAAAAATTTAAAAACTAGAGCTCGAGAAATTCCGAATAACTTAAATGCCAGAGAGGAAAGTAGTCAGTAATCAATAGACTTTTTCCTTCCGATCGACCGTATAGCCCGTGGCAGCGGATACTATCGGTTTCCTACGACCGAGTTAGATAAATTAACATCCACGTTTTCCTGCACCGAGATTCATAATTGCCGGCGATTATTTTTTTAATATACACGGCGAACGGGGGAAAGGGAAGAAGAAAGGGGAGGGGGGAATATTGGGGCAATAACTCTTTTCCCCGCTAACATCAGAGACGAACGCCGATTTATTGAATCTATCGATGTGCAAGCTCTTCTGAAGTGAAGATGGCAGTGTGTTCTGAGTTTGTTTACACAGATGGCTTCATAGCACCGACAGAATGCCAATCAATGAGTCCCTATAGATAAAGAGTGGATATAGAGAGGAGCGGGGGGAGGGAGATAAAGAAAGAGGAGATAGATAAAGGGGGATAGCGGAAGTTAAACTTGGGAAGGCAGCATTTTATTGCCGACGGCAAGGCTAAAGAGGTACGCGGAGTTTTAAAATGGATGGGATTATTGAATATGATGAAATGAGAAATCGCAATTAGTTAAGTTTGTCGCCGCAGGGGGGCGTTGCTGTGCGCTTTCACGGAGAACATTAAACGGATCGGCAAGGAAACGTGTTAATGCAAAATAATAATGAAATTTTAGGAAAAAAAATTAATGAAAAATAAAATACCTCATCTGACATAAAAGGTTTTGCACAATTATTCTGTGTTTGACTGTTTGTTAATGTGAATACGCCTGTAGCTACAGTAACTAATTACCTTATAAAATGCAGTTACTGAATCGACTACAGAATGCACACGTGCACGTAAAAAATGTAGAGATTTTTTTGTTTCCGTAAAAAATCTATGTTATTCTCATGCCAGTGTAATATTCTAAAACGTGGATCACAACATATTCGAGTCGCGATACAATCTTTACTGTCTAAAGAGAAAACGATGATATTTTTTTTTATTAAATTTTCAATCGCAATTTGAGATAATCTGAATTTCTACTAGTGTGATTTTTTTTAATATATCTGTTGTATATAATGACCTATATATATATGTAAAGTATCTATACATAAAGTCTATCGATCAAATGTCTATGTAGTATGTAGTATGAGTACATGCCTTCTCGCATCATATATCGCACCTAACAATCAAACTACGTTAGACTCCCCGAGATGACAAATACTTTCTCCATTAGATCATCAGTTCTATCACAAATGGGCGCTGCTGACCGACCCTCACGACATCTCCAGCGGACCGAAGGGCTACCTGAAGTGCGACATCTCCGTCATCGGCAAGGGAGACGCCGTCAAGGTTCGTCTGCGCAGCGTGTAGCTGGCGCCATCTACCGTCGTTTTTAGTAACAATCTGAGCACACGATTTTTGGACACGGGGATTGTTACACTTTTTGCAAATTATTCCTAAAGGAATGAATCGATTTCCTATAACACGTTGATATCTTATCGGATCGGATCGGTAAACAGTGACGTAATATTTGAGATGGGGGTTTTTCATTTAATGTTTTATATATTTTACAGATTCCCCCAAAGACAGACAAGGACGAGGATGACATTGAAGGGTGAGATGTTGCCACATCTACGCTGAATATCATATCAAGCTTTATCAAATCCGCGCGCAGTATTGCGGCACTTATTTTTATTATATTACGCCCAGCGTGTGCGATCCCGCATTCTAGCTGAAAGGGAAGTGTGTGTGCGCGTGCGCGCATGCGTGTGTGTGTGTGTGTGTGTGTTGTGTGGGATGAGGTGGGGTGGGGTGGGGTGGGGGAAGGAGGGTGAGTGGAGTGGGGTGGGATGGGGTGGGGTGGGGTGGGGTGGGTGGGGTGGAGGGAGGGTGGGTTGGGTGGTGTGGGTGGTGTGGTGTGTGGGGATGAGGTGGGGTGGGGTGGGTACCGGTCGGTGGGTGGGTTGCGGGGGTGGGGTGGGGTGGTGCGATGTATCGGTCGGGTGGGTGCGGGTGCGGTGCGGTGGTGTGGTGTGTGGGATGAACGCGTGGGTGGGGTGGGTGTTGGGCGTTAAGCTGTTACGCAGCCATCATCCGGTATGTAAATAACGCGGTAGTTTGTAGAGCGAGAGAGAGAGAGAGAAAGAAAGAAAAAGAGAGAGAGAAGAGAGAGAGAGAAT
>NW_014577554.1:133094-136229 GCF_000485595.1 Priapulus caudatus | reverse complement strand
CGGCCCGACACAGCGGCGGAAACAATCATCTCCGTGAAGATCACCTGCTTGGCGTGGCCACAAAAAACCCCGGCTGGTAGCAGTGCTTCTTGATCCGACGTCTTTCGCCTGCGAGGCGGAACACGCGGAAGAAAAACGGACTTCAGTGCTGGTGGGTGGTGTGTGGTGTGGGATGAGGATGGGGTCGGAGTGCGGTGGGTGTACGGTGGTGTGGTAGTGTGGGTGAGGTGGGGCTGGGGTGGGGTGGGTGGAGGAGGGTGAGTGGATGGGGTGGGATGGGGTGGGGTGCGGGTGGGGTGGGTGGGGTCCGGAGGGAGGGGTGGGTTGGGTGGTGTGGGGTGGTGTGGTGTGTGGGGATGAGGTCGGGGTGGGGTAGGGTTACGGTCGGGTGGGTGGTTGCGGGGGTGGGGTGGGGTGGCTGCGATGTACGGTCGGGTGGGGTGCGGGTGCGGTGCGGTGGGTTGGTTGTGTGGGATGCACGCGTGGGTGGGGTGGGTGTTGGGCGTTAAGCTGCTTACGCAGCCATGCTCCGGTATGTAAATAACGCTGGTGTTTGTAGAGCGAGAAGAGAGAGAGAGAAGAGGACCTGCGTAATAAGAAAAGACTGAGAGAGGAGGGAGCAGAGAGACGAGAGAGACGAGAGGAGAGAGAAAGAAACGAGTGAAAAGAGTTGAGACGCGGAGAGAGAAAGAGAGAGAGGAGAAGCAGATGAGAGAGGACGAGAGAGAGGACGAAGATAGGAGAGACGAGGGGTGTCGAGAGAAAGCGGGCCGTTAGGGAGCATACAAAAGCTGACAGACTGAAACAAAGGCCAAGATATCAGTGGTTGACGGGAAGACAAAGGGAGAACTGATATAGATTGGCAATAGGCAGTGTGAGAGGAGCGAGCAAAGATGAACAGGGGGGAGAGCAAGAGAGACGAGAGAAGAGAGCAGAGAGAGAGGAGAGAGCAGAGGAGAGAGAGAGAGAGAGAGAGAGAAGGAGAGAGAGGAGAGAGGACTCAAGGAGAGACGAGACTGAGAGAGAGAGAGAGATGATTAGATAGAGAGAGAGAGAGAGAGAGAGAGAAGAGAGAGAGAGAGAGAACGAGCAAGTGATGAGAGAGAGAGCAAGAGGAAGGAAGAGATGAAGGAGAGAGATGGATCGTGTGAGAGCAGAGAGCACGAGAAGAGAGAGAGACAAGAGAGAGAGAGATAGAGAGAGAGACGAGAGACTTCGTGAAGAGCGGAAGAGGTAAACTAAATGATGCCACTGGCACTCCGTGTAGTCCGCGAGAAAGACACCCTAGCACGTATGGATTTGACGAAGTCCTTCGCCTCGCCCGTGAGATGCCCTCTTCACGTTCTCCATAGATGCCCGTCGTCATTCTTTGCGGGCAGGACCTCGCTTCGTTACACCTTCACAGAAGATGTTCGCCTTACTGGCGCTCCGCCTTGATTGCCGTCTAGGGCAGCAGCAGGTTGCTACACCGTTGCGTGGTGAACAGGTGAGACCAGTGTGAGTAAAACAGGTGATTTACCAGTGTGAGGTTGAAACAGCGTTGAGACCAGGTGAGTGAAACAGTGTTCGAGACCAGTCAGTGCAGTGAAACAGGTGAGACCAGTGTGACGGTGAAACAGTGGACCAGGTTGAGTGAAACAGGAGTGAGTGAAACAGTTACTCCCTCTCTCTCATATACACGGCACTGCGCACCCACACAGTCACACCGCACGACACGCGCGCACACGCAAACAGCACACGACACCACGCGCGCACACACACTGCGCCGCAACACAGCACGTACACGCACACACACACACTACAGCACGCCACGCACGCACGCACACACACACACGCCCACGCGCACACCCCCCCCCCGCCGACACACGAATTCACACACACGCTTCAACGCACGCACACACAACACAACACACACACAACACACACACACACACGACGGCACGCACGCACACTGCGCACACCACACATCGCATGCGCTCGCGCGCCGCGCCACGTACGCACGGCACACACACGCACCGCACGCGCGACGCGCTACGCGCACGCTCGCGCACCACACCACCCTACACCACCCCACTCCACCCCACCTTATCCCACACACCACACCACCAGCACTGAGTCCGTTTTCTTCCTGTGTCCGCCTCGCAGGCGAAGACGTCGATCAAGAAGCACTGCTACCAGCCGGTGTGGCACGAGCAGGTGATCTTCACGGAGATGTTTCCGCCGCTGTGTCGCCGCATCAAGCTGCAGCTGAGGGACGGTGACGGCATCAACGATACCGTCATCGGCACACACTTCCTCGATCTCGCCAAGATCTCCAACGAGGGCGATAAAGGTGAGCGGAGAGAGGAAAGGAGAGGGGGAGAGAAAGAGAGGGGGAGAGGAAGAGAGGGGGAGAGGGGGAGAGGGAGAGATAGAGACAGAAGAAATAGAGAGACGGTGACGGCATCAACGATACTGTCATCGGCACACACTTCCTCGATCTCGCCAAGATCTCCAACGAGGGCGATAAAGGTGAGAGGGAGAGGGGAGAGGGAAGGAGAGGGAGAGAGGGGGAGAGGGGGAGAGGGCGCAGAGAAAAAGAGGGAGAGCGAGGGAGAGGGAGAGAGCGAGAAAGAAGAGAGAGAGTACGAGAGAGAGAGATGGGAAGGTAGAGAGGGAGATAGAGAGAGAAGATATATAGAGAGAGGGAGATAGAGAGAGAAGATATATAAAGAGGGGAGATCGAGTGAGAAGAGATAGAGAGACGGTGACGGCATCAACGATACTGTCAACAGCACACACTTCCTCGATCTCGCCAAGATCTCCAACGAGGGCAATAAAGGTGAGAGGGAGAGGGGGAGAGGGAAGGAGAGGGGGAGAGGAAGAGGTGAGAAGAAGAAAGGGGGCGAGAGAGGGAGAAGACGAGAGAAGGGGGTGGGATAGAAAGAGGGCGAAGCTAGAGAGAGAGAGAGAGGGGAAGATTGGGAAGGTAGAGAGAGAGAGAAGAGAGAGAGAGGGAGAGAGAAAGAGAGAGCTGGAGAGAAAAAAGAGAGGGAGGGAGAGGGCAAATAGATAGAGTGAGAGAAGAGAGAGAGAGAGAGAGAGAGAGAGAGAGAGTAAAAGAGACAAAAAAACAAAAGAGAAAGCATGAGTGAG
>NW_014577554.1:130060-131216 GCF_000485595.1 Priapulus caudatus | reverse complement strand
GAGAGAGAGAGAGAGAGAGAGAGAGAGAGAGAGAGAGAGAGAGAGAGAGAGAGAGAGAGAGAGAGAGAGCTCGTTCACGACTAGTCTGTGTTTTTTCGCAGAGCGTTCTCGGCAAGATGGAGGAATTCTTTCTCTTCGGCTGCATCATGGAGGCGACAATGATAGACAAGAAGGCAGGGGAGAAACCCGTCTACTACGAGCTCTCAATCGGTAGGGTCCTCCCTCTGTCCTCCCTCTGTCCTCTCTCTGTACTCCCTCTGTCCTCCCTCTGTACTCCTCATGATTATACCCTGCATCCAGTACCCGGCGTACCCTGGAGAGGGACTTGATAAAAACCCAATCTAAAAATAGGCACCAAAAATGGTCTACAGCCCCTATCTAAAAACCCAAAGCCCAAAAAATACTCTACATCGCGTATGGGCGATAAAGGTCAACATTTCATGCCAAATGCACCATGTCCCCTGCCGGACATGTCCGTGTCAAAACACAATATAACGGGGGGGGGTGAACGGGGATATGTGCGCGACTTTAGAGAGCATATTGGTTTCCTATTATTAGATAACCATATTTGTTCATGCTATTCATGAATATCGTTCTAATACAGCTGTGACTATGAATATATGACTATATATACTATGACATATCTACGTTGTACGAATATATAGACGACATATTTGTTTCCTATTATTAGACAAGATCTCTGATTATACTATTCATGCTACAATACATCGCTCTCTAATCTATCGATAATCGTGACCTCTACTGGGAAAATCGGAGGAATTCCCCTACGACAGGGCATCTAGACGCTTGAACAAAGGAACGTTTCTTGTTCGCGTGAATGAACGCGTTCCGATAAATGTATTAATTCGTCTGCATGTCTTTGCGATGCAGGTAACGCCGGTAACTGCCTGGATGGCTACAACAAGCCGGCGTCTAGAGGCGGGGACTCTGATGACGAGGATGCAGAGAGCCACATGTTCCCCTGCACCGCCCCCGAGGTACGTCCGCTTTTACGCCTACCCCTACCCATCCTCCTCCTTTTCTCATCCACCCATCCTTTTCCACACCATTTCTTTCTCGCTGTTCTCTTTCTGCCTTTTCCCCCCATCTCTCTCTATCTCTTTCTCTCTCTCTCTCTCTCTCTCTCTCTCTCTCT
>NW_014577554.1:128165-129501 GCF_000485595.1 Priapulus caudatus | reverse complement strand
CAGTAACAGCAAACGGGTCTACTTGGCGTAGTACTCTAGAGCTAATAAGTGATTACTCTCTCACGATACTGGTTAATTAGCTGGTATTATGGCTTATTTATGGCACGGTGACCAAAAACCTCTACATGTGACATAAACAACGTGTGAACGAGACTCAAAATACAACTAGTTACCTGATATAGCGCGATGACTAAATACCTCTGCATGTAATATGAACAACGTGTGAACGAGACTCAAAATACAACTAGTTACCTGATATAGCGCGATGACTAAATACCTCTGCATGTAATATGAACAACGTGTGACCGAGACTTAAACTCAAAACAATACAACTACTTACCTGATAGAGCCGCGATGACTACAAAACATACAAGATCCGGATTCGTATTTTGCGACAGTTCTTTCCACGCTCCCGGGAAGTTTCCGCTGATGACGTGTTGATGAGGAGTTGATGACGTGTTGATGACGTGTTGACGACGTGTTGACGACGTGTTGACGACGTGTTGATGACGTGTTGATGACGTGTTGATGACGTGTTGATGACGTGTTGATGACGTGTTGATGACGTGTTACAGGAGGTATTGCTCGCTGAGTAACAGCAACAGCACAGGCGGCTCCGGAAAGACAAAGCTGGACAAGGAGAGACAGCGGCTGTGCCAGAGAGAAATCGTGAGCGTCATGTCACCGCACCGATGTTTACATAACGATAATCTCTAACTGCGCTAATTCTGCATTAATTAATATAAATGCGCTAATTATGCATAAGTTACCGTGCATAATCTTTTTAGATGGATAATATTTAAAAAATAATTTATTAATATATTAAATACGACACAAACAACTATAACATATAATATATCAATAATCAATAATAAAAATAAAATAATTAGTATTTATAATAAATACAATAATTAATATAAATTATGACTATTAATAATCCATCAAAAATAAAATAATTATAATAATTATGATAATAAATCGTCATTTCACATCGATTTAATAGAACCCCAGCGGGTCCCTTAACCTAAGCAACTTCTCGGTTGCCTGTCCTTGTTGAATCTTTATGGACATGAGCTCTGTACTGTTGTCATGACTTCGCTGTTTTTGTCTTCTCACTACAGGAACACGTCGGCGTCATGGCGAGAACGATGAAGGCGCTGACGACGAAAACCAACCTGCGGGAGAAGCTGAAGGCAACGACGGGGTTGCTGCAGAAGCTGAAGCATCTAGCGGAAGAGGTAGGAAGCCAGCTAGCATCCTTATCTCATAGACAGGGGAAGTGCGCGAAACTCGTGCGCGAGAGGGGGGAGAGAGAGTAAGAAAGAGCGAGCGTAAA
>NW_014577554.1:122520-128140 GCF_000485595.1 Priapulus caudatus | reverse complement strand
CGTGGTGTGTGTGTGTGTGTGTGTGTGTGTATGTGTGTGTGTATGTGTGTGTGATTTGTGTATGTATGTGTATGTGTAGTGTGCATTTATATGTGGTGTGTTTGTGCTCGTGTGTGCGTGCGTGCGTGCGTGCGTGCCGTGCGCGCGCGCGCGTGTGGGTGTGGTCGTGGTGTAGTGCGCGCGCGTTGTGTGTGTGGGTGTACAGTGCGCGCTCTGCTTGGCGCTGTGTGTGTGTGTGGGTGTACGTGCGTGGGTGGTAAGCACAACAACAACAACAACAGTAGTTACACATACTCTCAGGAACAGTGTCTGCACTTTGCCGCATTCCTTGCCGCACTCCTCCTCTACGATGGAGTAGACTATGGTACGTACGGGTGTAGCGACCCGCTCTTGCACGACCGCTCAACAGCCACACGAACACGTCCGGCATCGTGTTCTGCGGCTGAAGGATGTCGGAGAATGAAGACCATGATGACACAGCGCGTGGACAGCAGCTGAGCATCCACTGCTGCTTCCATTCTGGTCGTTTCCGCTGCTGATCTGGCTGACTCCGGCGCATATTCCTTCACCATTCCTCCTCCGTTTCCCCTTCTCGTCCTGTTCCTCCCTCCCTCTTCTCCTTCTCCTGCCTAGCCATTCCCCCTCCTCTTCACTCTTCTCCTCTCCATCCCCTCCTCTTCCTCCTGCCTCCCCCTCACTCCTCCTCCTCCTCCTCCTTCGCTTCTTCCTTCTCTTCTTCTTTCTCTCTCTTTCTATCTATCTTCCTATCTGTCTCTCTCTCTCTCCCCTCTCTCTCTCTCCACATATATATATATCTATATCTCTCTCTCTCTCTCTCTACTATATATATATATAATATATATATATATTATATTACGCTCGCCTCTCTCTTACCTCTCTCTTCTTCTCTCTCCCTTTCTTTCCTATATAATATATACTTATTCATGATACTAATTATATATATATTACACACACGCGCGCGCGCACACATACTCCCACTAATACCAGAGTATAGGCACTATAATAATTATAGACTAAAGCATCTAAGAACGAGATAGAGAGGGACTATTACTATTAGAAACCAATAACGCTGCAATAGACACTAGACACTTCCGTACGCAAAACTCTTAATTACGTACACTAATTACGTACACTAATTACACACGACACCAATTACTCACAACACCTTTTATTTATCCTCCTGTGTACTGTCTCCCCACAGCTTCCTGGTAAGAAGGGAGTCGGACCGACCGGCTGGTCAATGCAGGGAAAGCTGACCCTCTACCTGTGGCTCGGACTCGCCAAGAACAAGAAGGAATACCTCGCAGGGTTACCGAAGGGTTACGAGGACACGATGGAGTTGAAAAACTCGATGAGACCGACGGGTATCCCACCGATTCTCATCTCATATCCCGGTACGTCGGATGGATCAACATGTTCTGCTAGCATCTATGACAAATACGACGTACGCATATGCGCTCTCCTATGACACTATTGGTCATAGGAAGATTCTTCCTATGACAAATATTGGCGAGTCAACTTCGTTCCGCTTTACAGCTGAAATTCACTGCTTGCGTTCATAATAGCGCTCCTAAACTCCTATGATGCGCACAACACATACAACAATATTTGTCATAGGAACAATCTTCCTATGACAATTAGTGTCATAGGAGAGCGTATATGCGTATATCGTATTTGTCATAGATGCAAGCAGAACAGGCTGGATGGATACACGCACTTTGTGGCGGTACCTAGTCTGACGGATATACGCACTTGTACTATAGGGCCCCTACTCTGTTGTTGTGGTGTTACAGATGGAGAGGGAGGATGTGTGAAGTAATGCATACGCATCTGAGACCACCTACTTAGTTAGACCACCTGTGGTGTTAGAGAGGGTGGCGGGAATATATATGCGTGTACTTGTGATGTTAGGGAGGTGCTGAATTTTGCAGTAGCATAGCGCGAATCCTGCGTTTAATAATAATATGACTATACCGTTGAAATAAAATTGTGTTTTGTTAAAATTATACAAACGGTTGCTTCAGGGACAGCTATCCCCCTTCTTCCCCCTGCTCCCAGAGGTTACGGCCCCGTAAGGAAGGCGGGATGGGTGAGATGGTGGTGGTGGGGATGATGATGATGATGATGATGATGATGATGATGATGATGATGATGATGATGATGATGATAATGATAATGATGATGATAATGATGATAATGATGATGATGATGATGATGATGATGATGATGATGATGATGATGATGATGATGATGATGATGATGATGACGACGACGACGACGACGACGACGACGACGACAACGATGATGATGATGATAGTGATATGACTAAACCTACCATTGTGTGTGTGTGTGTCATATTTCATGTTACAGAGAAGGTGACCTTCCAGCTGCGCGCGCACATGTACCAAGGTCGCAGCCTGATAGGTAGCGACGCGTCCGGTCTCTCCGATCCGTTCTGTCGCGTCGTGTTCACGACCAAGTCACACAGCACGCAGGTTAGTCACCTGTCCCACTGATGACGACGTCACGCGCGCGACGTTGACGATAGCAATATTAATTTTTACATAAATAGAATAATAAAATATTGTGTGAAAACACATGAATTTATAAGCAGAATAAAACAAAATGATAAAATAATTAGAATAATCTAAACAATGAGCAAATGAGCTTAAACATATAACGTGCGTGCGTGTTGTGCATGTCGTGCGTGCGTGTGTGTGTGTGTGTGCGTGCGTGTGCGTGCGTGCGTGTGTGTGCGTGCGTGAGTGTTGTGTGTGTGCGTGCGTGCGTCGATCGTATGGGCATTATTGCGTGCGTGAGTGCGCGTGTGTATATAATAGTAAACTAACTGCCGCTATATATATATATATATACAAGGTTCGCACAGTCCTTGAAAAGTCCTTGAATTTGAGGGGAGTCCTTGAAAAGTACTTGAATTTAGTAAATGTTGATTTTGTGCTTGAAAAGTCCTTGAATTTCATGAAAATTTCCTTGAATTTTTAGAAAGAATCCTTGCCTGTAATAAAAAGAAATTTTGTACCATCAATAATGTGCAAACCTCATAGACACGATAGACAGTTAAATGATGATCACAAATTACAGTAAGTCAGTAAAATCAGTCAGTAAATCAAGGTATGTTGTAGAAGTGACAGTGTTTAGAAGGGTTTATTAATGTGATCCAGGTAAGTTTTAGAGGTGACCGTGATTAAGAATGGGGTTATTATTAAATTAATCCAGGTATGTTGTATTCTGTGTATGAATTCTGATTAAATATGTCCTTGAATTTCCGATAAAATATCCTTGAAAAGTCCTTGAAACATTTTTCAGTCCTCCTGTATGAACCATGATATATATATATTATATTATAATCATATATATTTATATATATATATTAGAGATTTCTGGGTGCTATGTGTTGCGGATCTGGATACGACATTGGCTGGCGCGACATTTCAGGTCATAGATGAGACACTGAGCCCGACCTGGGATGAGATGCTCGTGTTCGATGACGTAGTCATACACGGATCACGTGACGAGATCAAAGCCGACCCGCTGACGGTGGTTATCGGTGAGTAGGGGAGAAGCTGGGAATATATAAATATATAATTATATAGTAGGGAGGAAGCTGGGGAGGTGTGTCCCGTAGTGTAATGCATTTATCGGCCGGCCATCCAGCCGCCCTTGTCTGTGCGATTTTCTCTCTCGTTCTCTCATTTCATCCCATTATTTCTTTATTTATTTCTCTCTTTCTCTCTTTCTTTCTATCTATCTATCTTTGTCTCTTTCCTGCTTTCTTTCTCGCTCTCGCTCTCTATCTCTCTCTCTTTCTCTCTCTCTTTCATGATCGTTTTCCATCTGTCTCTATCTCTGCCTTGCTTGCTCCTTCTCTACCTCTCTCTTCCTATCTCTCTCCTCGCTCACTATCTCACGCTCTTTTATTAACTCTCTCCTCTCCTCTCCTCTATTCTCCTCTCCTCCCTATCTCCCCTCTCCTCTCTCTCCTTCTCTTTCCTCTCTCCTCTATCTCCCCTCTCCTCTCCTCTCTCTCTCTCTCTCTCTCTCTCTCTCTCTCTCTCTCTCTCTCTCTCGCTCTCCCTCTCCTTCCTTTCCCCTTTCTCTCCGCCCACTTCTCTCTCGCGTCAAATCACCCTTCTCCCCCTCTCTCTCTTCAGAGATCTTTGACCAGGACAGAGTGGGCAAGGCGGAGTTCATAGGACGGGCGCTCGCCAAGCCTCACGTTAAGATGTCAGAGGAACCCTACGTGCGCCCCAACTTTCCGCCCTCTCTCGACTGGTACGACATCTATCGGGGATCAGAGAGAGCTGGTGAATTGCTCGCAGCATTCGAACTACTGCAGGTAACGATGCTGTTTGATCGAGAAGTGGTGGTCTACACCTCGGGCGAAGAAAGAGGGTGGTGGGTATGTGGTGGTTGAAGGTAGAGAGTGGACGGTTACACTCTGGGTAAAGGTAGAGGGTGGCGTGACTGCACGCTATGAAGAGAGAAGATGGAGGAAGGGAGAGAGTCAGAGAGAGTAGGAAAGGGTCTAGGCACTGGGTAAGGAGAGAGAAGTATGAGAGGTTAACGAGAGAGAGAGAGAGAAAGATACAAAGAGAGGGAGAAAGAGAGCGATAGGAAGAAGAGAGGGTTGGCTGTCTACACACTGGGCCCAGACGCGCGGTAAAGAAGAGTTGGGCGGGCGGTCCGCCAGGCTAATGTATACATGTCGCACACTGTGCAGTACGTTGTGTCCAATAAAATTCCATTAGTTCATACGTTGTGAGTGGTTAATGTTGCAGCCGCGCGCACGATGTGCTCTGACGAATAGGTGTAAATCACTACACCTGTATTCACCTGGTCACTCACCTGGGCACGAGCTACACACCTGTGCACGCTTGCCATGTATTCGATTATCTCGTGTTTTTACCCATCGATATTTTTTCGGACGTTTAAGGGAAGAAGAGAAATTCGGTATTTTTTCCGCGGTGACTATGGTAAGTGTCGGTAATAATGGTATTCTTCATCGTTGGTAATTTTTTAAGCGACATAATCCGTTATAATTGCCACGTAAATTGGTCGCTGTATCGTAGCCCGGGAGGGTCCCGGATGTAATGTATTATGTAATCTCTATCCGACCCCAGCGCTCTCTCGTGTGCGTGTGTCTTCGATGTCCCTTGTGTGCACTCTACCGTATAGTGTAGTAAACGTGATCTAGACTATAAAGCAACCGCCAGGTGTCTCTAGTGCTGAGTGCTAAGCTTCACACAGTTGCTCGAAGTACGGGGATTAAATACCTCTAAGGGAAACGTGCACACATTTTTTTACAAACTCGCAACGTTCGCATGTTGTCCCATTAGATGACGACACGTGATTATCTATTACTGGATTGGATAGCCTACCTAAATCCGCAAATGCGAACCTAAGGAGGTCCTCTTCATTGCATAAATCCACACACATGCACACACGCAATGTTGAAATCAGTTTTACAATGCATCTCTTCAATTCTCGAATGTAAATGACACACACACACACACAGAGACACACACACACACGCGCGCGCGCACACGCACACACACACACACACACACACACACACACA
>NW_014577554.1:91502-118745 GCF_000485595.1 Priapulus caudatus | reverse complement strand
AGTGTCGTAAGTTCCCAAAATCCCCCTCGGGTGTCAGTGTCGTAAGTTCCCAACATCCCCCTCGGGCGTCAGTGTCGTAAGTTCTCAAAATCACTCGCGGGAATCAATGTCGTAACTCGTAAGTTCCAAATACCCCTCCCCCCCCCCGCGGTCGTCCTCTTCGTAAGTTCGCAACATTCCCCGCGGGTGTTAATTTCCAACATCCCTCATGTAAGACTCTTATCCAATCTCTCCTGGCATGTAAGGAGAGATTTACTCCTGGCATGTAAGCATGGATTTCGAGCAACTGGAAGCGATCGGCAGCGACTAGTTGCGTCCAGTTGCCCACTGTTCTATTCCGAGCAACTAGTGGCGGCCAGTCGCAGGCAGTCGCGTCGCAGTCGACCGACTTAAGCACTGCAGTCGCAGTGAATTGCAGCCAGTTGCTTCCAGTCGAGTCGGCTCGCAAGCCCGACATAAGCCCCCCTTAAGACTTATCCAATCTTTGAGCAACCGAAATTTATCCAGCATATATTTATAATACTTATCCGGACTTTGATCAAACTGCTATCCGGCGCCGAAAGCTCACAAACCATCACATGAAAGTTATCCGGCGCGTAAGACTCGTCCGGCTTCTGAACAACAGAAGTTATCCGGCACATATAATATACTTATCCGGCTTAAGAGCAACCGAAGCTACCCGGCCTACAAAGTTCACACGCCTGGATAGATGTGTCGTCCGGCAAGTAGGCCTAATACTTATCCGACCTTCGAAAACCCGAAGTTATCTAGCATGTAACACTTATCTGACCTCTGAACAACCGCCATTATCCGGCATGTCAAGCTGTGTGCACATTACCGACTTTATCTTGTCAGATTGGCGAATTGGACCAACTTCGCAACTATACAACCGACCATCGGCAGTGTAAACGCAAAAGTCGCGCAAACAACTGGTCGATAGCAACTAGTTGGGAGATTAGAACATTATCTATTTTCGCCAACTCGGTGTTGCCGGCTTGCGAAATTGCTTCAACTCGCGAATTTGACAGCATAAAGTCGGCAGTGTAAACCCAGCTTTTGCCTTTTTGTGTTTTCTTGTTCTTGCTTTTCTTCACCCCCCCCCCCTCTGTTGCCTCATTGCAGGACCTTCCGGACAACGAGCTCTACTGTCCACCGCTGACCATCCGCGTCGTCGACTGCCGTAGCTTCGGCCGCTACATTCTCGTCGGCACGCACGTCATCAACTCGATGCACAAGTTTATGTACATACCGACGACGAAGACGACCAAACAGGCGATCAAGAAGATGTTCGGTAAAGGTACGCGCGTTGCTATAGCGACGGTTCTGCACGGTGGTGAACGTAGAAATCATATCAGGAGTGAATAATAATAGATTTATAATATTATGATTCACTCCTGATAATATAATATAATAATTGCATAAGTATATTAGAAATTGTATTAAAAGTTTGGGAGCGATTCGAATCAGCAGGCGATCGCTGTGTTTAGTCAATGTATAAGGTATTTATTTTGCGAAACGCTATCCACAGGTTATTATCATAACTGTCGTGTGGTAATCCGAATATGATATGTAAATTACAGGTATAAACAAGAAAGAATTACAGGGATAAACAGGAGCGAATAACAAATATATAGAAGCGATTATTCACAAGTATACATAGGTAAAAATATTTCATACAGGAGAGAATTAGTTATGTAAACAAGGGATAATTGCAGGTACATAGAGGAGGCAAATACGATTATAAATAGACAAGACAAGAAGATTACTTTCAACTAAATGCAGGGGATATTATTTCAAGATATACGCAGGAGGAAATTACACGTATGTTAAAGAGAGCAAAAGAAAATTATCTTCAGCTACATACAGATATATACAGGTACAAGTTTCCACGTATAATTTCGTTTTAATTATACATTTTAATAAGTTCGTATTAATTAAGTTTCCCCACAGTGCGGTGACGGTACGAAGTCTAGCACTCGTAGGTAGTGACACCTAGCGGATGCCTGCCAGCTGTTGACTTGAACACACACTGACTAGATCATCATCAGGCTTCGTTCTCTTTCCTTTGTGTGAACCCCACGTAGCAACCGTTCAATGAGGAGCAGCTTCGGAACGCACTGCGCACGCCCCCATACGCACGAAGAGCGGTACTCGTCGATATTCTTGTCTAGAACTACCATTACGTACCTATAGGTGGCGCAGCGCTCGCTGCATTCGTACGCGTGTGTGACGCCAAACTGCATGCAGTGCCCCTTCGTACACTCAGGATACCACTCAAACTCCACGACAGATGGCGCTCTCGCTCATGGGCTCAATCTACCACTGCCACAAGCAGATTTTCGGTTACAATTTGTAACGCTTTTTTACCACAAGTTTTACAGCGGCCAAGTTACTCGTATCCTATGTAATAAGATTTGTACTAATAAAAGTTGCAAAGAAATTAAAAATCCGACCATCATTTTATGAGAAATTTGATAAAATAGTGATACGAAATAGTGCGCGTATTGTGCACCCATTTACTACTTTCAAATCATTACACTGTTTACTAAACTAAGTTCACGGGTTTATTTAATATTTATCATGAATTTTTTGGATGCTTGCCAATATAGCTAATTCTCGAACATTGTCTTTGATGCATTTTTGCGTATTCAGCTTAAAACATCTAAATTTGTCCACCAACAAACATGCAAATCATAGAAATTTCGAATGTTTTGTTCGGCGGCGACTTCGCGGCCGTTGGATTGCCATTTGCTGGATTTCCCCGGAGCTCCACCCACTTTAAAAATAGTGCTAGTATTGTGGCAGTGGTATCCTGAGTGTACGAAGGGGGCGCTGCATGCAGTTTGGATACCACTGCCACAATGCTAGCACTATTTTTAAAGTGGGCGGAGCTCCGGGGAAATCCAGCGAATGGAGATTCGTAAACAGCGTATGATTTGAAAGGTAAATGGGCGCACAATCCGCGTACTATTTCGTATCACTATTTTATCAAATTTTTCATGAAATAACGGTCAACTTTGCAACTTTTATAAGTCCAAATCTTATTACATAAGATACGAGTAACGTGGCTGCTGTAAAACTTGTAGTAAAAAAGCATTACAAATTGTAACGGAAATCTACTTGTGGCAGTGGTGAATTGAGCAAGAGCGAGAGCGCCATCGGTCGTCGAGTTTGGTGTGACGCCTGCCTGTTCTCTTGTCGAACCCTCGAATAGTCGGATCAAGTATCCATGGCAACGGGAGTATTTTTTGGCTCATCTTTCGCGTACCATGTTGCTGCGGGTAGTTCGCGAATTCGCCGCAGTACGACGCACGTACTAGCGACGGTGCTGCCAATTTAATGTGGTACGGCGCGGATGTGGTGAATTTACGAAGTTGTGTTCGAAATCTACAACCCGTAGTGCTCGCGGAAGTATGCGGAAGGGGACGCGTCACTCGTTACGTGGATACTTGGTCGTATTTATTTACGTAGACGAGTCTTAACTTTTGCACCTTACCAATATAATACCAGATAATAATGCCAGCCACCATAACATCGTCCGATGAGGGTGTGTCCGTGTAATTTCTACTGCGGAACACACGAATCGTAAGCTGACGACTCTACATGGCCCTTACGGATGTCATAGAGAATGCCACTTAGCCTTAAGTAATTATCTAATGTTGTAGGGGAGGGGGTAACGTGGGGGTCATGTTTGAGGTGCAAAAGCTAGGAGCCGAATCCTATGTGACCTGTAGTAGCATGTGCCTGTGTTTGTGCGTGTGTTTGTTTGTGTGTCTGTGTGTGTACCAATCTTTCCGTCACCCCATTGCAGACTAGCACCGTGTTTTGCACACCGACTCCATACTTGTATGTGTTCTCACTTAGAACCAGTTTACGTGTATTAATCTTGATTCTAATTCTAACCTAGACGTGCACTTATGAGCTGCGAGGATGTACAGCAAGCACTATGCTGCGTGTGCGTTTGTGTGGGTTTATACGATTCTAGATGTGTCTCGTATTTGTTTTACGTGTGATATTCACTGTCTCGGGTATCTATTCGGTAGTATTACGTATTTGTATTGAACTCGTGTCGTGTGCGTGTGCGCGCTTACATTGCTCTGCTAGACGCATCTACTGGCGCCATCTACCGGGAACGAAGAAAAAATTTTAAGCGGTGGAATCGCATTGCTATTAGTGCGTGACGCGCACGTGACTCTTGTGTTAGCGACATTTTTTTGCAGTTGTAAGAGCTTATCGTCGATGTGTTAATTTTATTATACGATATAAACACACGGTTGTGTTTAACCTGGGGTAAAACTTAGGTGTATCGATTTTTTTAAATACGCATCATGGGCCAATAGCGAATAATGCACTGCCTCGTGAAATTCTACACCCTCTCCCAGTTCATTTATATAGTTTTTCCCGTTTCGCTATTATACAACCGGATTATTATTTTTGCCTCGTGACGCGCTACAGCACCAGCGCTTCCAACGGCAATCGTTGGAACTATTTGTTGTCATTGCATCATGAATAGCAGTAGTGAAGGCAGTTGGTTATTGTTAGAAAGGGGAACACATCTTTCTGACAACGCCTTCTGCCGCTGACATCTGTATCTGGGGGGAAGGTCCGTTGTCAGTGACATCATAAGTTATTTAACGTCACGAGTTTAAAATGTCGTCAATTTCGTAATGAAGTGTCGCGCAAAAGTTTAGACGCCATTTTAGATTCATGATGTTCATAAGTATTTATACGATGCCTTTGATAATGGGCCTCCTGTCAGTGTATAGATGATTGATTCGCGTTGTGGTCATCAATGCGTTGCAAAAGAGCTTGATATCGATGTGTGATGTGTGTAGTAAGTGACTATACACGTAACGTAACTGAAACATCAGCGATAGTATCAATAATATCAACGATAATCGATATAATCGATAACAATATAATAGTAGCGATAATATCGATAACAATATAATAGTAGCGATAATATCGATAAAGCTCGCACGCATGACGGACGTGCCGTGTGTGCGTGTGCGTGTGAGCGTGCGTGCGTGCGTGCGTGTGCGTGCGTGCGTGCGTGTGTGCTCGCTCGTGTGTGTGTATGTGCGTGCGTGCGTGCGTGCGTGCGTGCGTGCGTGCGTGCGTTCGTGCGTGCGTGCGTCTGCGTGCATGCATACGTCCGTCCGTACGTGCGTGCGTGCGTGCGCGCGTGCGCAGTCTCTGTGACGTGAATCACGGTGCCAGGGGAGCACCGACAGACACGCACGCAGTCCATCCCTTACACTAGAAGCGTGACCTTATACACACATACACACTAGAGTGAGATCGTATACACGCGATACGTTCCACGAGCCGCCATGTTGTCGCTCGGCAGACGACAATCGACAGACGACAATCGACAGACGACAATCGACAGTTTTCAGTTCGGTTACGTCACTACGCTTCGCGCAAACGTGTCTTCTTTTACGTCGAAAGTGATACACCTAGTATTCGTATATATTATTCGACATGCGTATATGGTAAATCCTGCGTGTGCCTAAAAATGACGTCGTGCTGGTTATATGACAACCCACGGTGGTCACCGCAGACTGATCTCCAACAAGCGCGCATTAAACGCTTATTAGTGTTCACGGGTTTCTTGGCGTAGTCCTTTTAAATAGACGAGGTGAGATTCTTGCGAGCAAATTAACAGAAATGCACCGGACGGGTCTATCTAGATCAGAAGTAGATAATAGGCCCTATTATCTACTTCTGATATAGATTGTACACATACCAGGTGTATCTTTATTCTACACGCGGCCACGCCCTTGTGTATTGAATGCCGCGTGCTACAGAGCCGAGGCGATCTCGTCACGCGTGAAACATGGCGGCCATATAGCATCGTATATACCACCCCCCTCATCGTATACACCACCCCCCTCATCGTATACATCCCCCCTCATCATATATACACCCCCCCCTCATTGTATACATTTCCTCTCATCGTATACATCCCCCCTCATCATATACATCCCCCCTCATTATATACATTCCCCCTCATCATATACACCCCCCCCCTTCATCGTATACACCACTCCCCTCATCGTATACATCCCCCCTCATCGTATACATCCCCCCTCATCGTATACATCCCCCTCATCGTATACACCCTTCCTCCCTCACGGTATACACCCCCTTTCCTCTAGATTGCGCATAGGCGATAACGGTTAACCCTCCATGCCCCTCCACGCCCTGCAAGACAAATCCCAACGCGCAATATAGATAAATAGAGGGGAAAGGTTTACGATAAGGGGGGATTCATACCACGGTAATTCCATATTCCCATGCGCAATATAAAAAGAGGGGGAAGGTTTACCATGAGGCGGGATGCATACCACGGCACTTCCATATTCCCATGCGCAATATAGAGAAAGGGGGAAGGTTTACCATAAGGCGGGATGCATACCACGGTACTTCCATATTCCCATGCGCAATATAGAGAAAGGGGGAAGGTTTACCATAAGGGGGAGGGGGTATGCAATATGCATACGACGCTACGCCCGCCGTGATGGGCCGTCGCTGCGTGCTGTGTGGCGCGCTATAACGCTGCCGCCTGTGTTTAAGCTTGGCGGAGAGAAGGAGAGCGGAGTGCCGGACGTGCCCGCTCCCGTCGCTGATGAGTCATCGGACAGAGGTCCCATCATCCCCGTACCGAAGGGCATCCGACCTGTGCTGAGCAAGCATCGCATAGAGGTGAGAGGGCGCGTGCTTGCGTGCGTGCGTGCGTGCGTGCGTGCGTGCGAGCGTGCGAGCGTGCGTGCGTGCGTGCGAGCGTGCGAGCGTGCGTGCGTGCGTGCGTGCGTGCGTGCGTGCGAGCGTGCGTGCGTGCGAGCGTGCGTGCGTGCGTGCGTGCGTGCGTGGGCGGGTCCACGTACATAGACGCGATACATGATGTAGTATATAGCATGTATAGTATAGTAGAACAACGCCGGGTATCCCGCTAGTATAGATATATTCTACATATATTTTATACATGTTTGCAGATATTGTTCTGGGGTCTGCGTGATCTGAAGCGTGTACAGTTCATGTCCGTGGAGAGCCCGCGCGTCGACATAGAGTGTGCGGGGCACGTGCTGCAATCGGCTCTCATCAGCGACCTGAAGAAGAATCCGAATTTCCCCGTGCCTGTCAAGTACATGGATGTCGTAAGTTCCTAACATCCCCCTCGGGCGTCAGTGTCGTAAGTTCCCAAAATCCCTCGCGGGAATCAATGTCGTAACTCGTAAGTTTCAAATACCCCTCCCCCTCCCCGCGGTCGTCCTCTTCGTAAGTTCGCAACATTCCCCGCGGGTGTTAATTTCCAACATCCCTCATGTAAGACTCTTATCCAATCTCTCCTGGCATGTAAGGAGAGATTTACTCCTGGCATGTAAGCATGGATTTCGAGCAACTGGAAGCGATCGGCAGCGACTAGTTGCGTCCAGTTGCCCACTGTTCTATTCCGAGCAACTAGTGGCGGCCAGTCGCAGGCAGTCGCGTCGCAGTCGACCGACTTAAGCACTGCAGTCGCAGTGAATTGCAGCCAGTTGCTTCCAGTCGAGTCGGCTCGCAAGCCCGACATAAGCCCCCCTTAAGACTTATCCAATCTTTGAGCAACCGAAATTTATCCAGCATATATATATAATACTTATCCGGACTTTGATCAAACTGCTATCCGGCGCCGAAAGCTCACAAACCATCACATGAAAGTTATCCGGCGCGTAAGACTCGTCCGGCTTCTGAACAACAGAAGTTATCGGGCACATATAATATACTTATCCGGCTTAAGAGCAACCGAAGCTACCCGGCCTACAAAGTTCACACGCCTGGATAGATGTGTCTTCCGGCAAGTAGGCCTAATACTTATCCGACCTTCGAAAACCCGAAGTTATCCAGCATGTAACACTTATCCGACCTCTAAACAACCGCCATTATCCGGCATGTCAAGCTGTGTGCACATTACCGACTTTATCTTGTCAAATTGGCGAATTGGACCAACTTCGCAACTATACAACCGACAATCGGCAGTGTAAACGCAAAAGTCGCGCGAACAACTGGTCGATAGCAACTAGTTGGGAGATTAGAACATGATCTATTTACGCCAACTCGGTGTTGCCGGCTTGCGAAATTGCTCCAACTCGCGAATTTGACAGCATAAAGTCGGCAGTGTAAACCCAGCTTCTCCCTCTTCGGCTCTCCTGCCACTGCCTTTCATCAACCCCCCCCCCTCCGTTGCCGCATTGCAGGACCTTCCGGACAACGAGCTCTACTGTCCACCGCTGACCATCCGCGTCGTCGACTGCCGTAGCTTCGGCCGCTACATTCTGGTCGGCACGCACGTCATCAACTCGATGCACAAGTTTATGTACATACCGACGACGAAGACGACCAAACAGGCGATCAAGAAGATGTTCGGTAAAGGTACGCGCGTTGCTATAGCGACGGTTCTGCACGGTGGTGAGCGTAGAAATCATATCAGGAGTGAATAATAATAGATTTATAATATTATGATTCACTCCTGATAATATGATATAATAATTGCATAAGTATATTAGAAATTGTATTAAAAGTTTGAGAGCGATTCGAGGCAGCAGGCGATCGCTGTGTTTAGTCAATGTATACACTAGTCTCTCGCGGTATTGTGCCATAGTTCGGTAGGGGCGCTAGCGTCGCTCGCTGGAGTCAATTTTATTGGGCTATCAGCATTCTAGTGTCTGTATATATTTCTATGGTGGAATGCGAACCAACGCGTGCGTGTGTCAGAAGACAGGGCCGTAGTTAGCTCGGGGCACGGTGTATGTAGGACGGGAGGGGCAAGGGGGCAGCTGCTTCTCCCAGACCGATGTTGATACATGGAGCCCGTATTCAGAAATAGGGATAGAGAAGAGGGGGAGGGAGTCGAGAGAGGAAGAGGAATGGAACCAAGGGAGCGAGGGAGACAATGGTTTGAGAAAAGAGAGCACAAGTATAAACTTAAGGAGAAATTAGAATAAGTTATACATGCTCTCGTGTATCTATCAGCCCGTTACTAGTATAGTTATAGCTATAGTATAGCAGTATCATTATATAAGTATTCCTTATAGTATAGTATAGTATATATGTTTGTATAGTAGTACATATAGCACAGCAGTACATATACGCCTCGCCCCTTTAACGCGCTTTCTCGCTACGACAATACATTATGCATCATACATATATAAGCCTGTTAACAGCTATAGTGTAGCAGTACAACTGCGCCATGCCACTCTCTCTCTCTCTCTCTCTCTCTCTCTCTCTCTCTCTCTCTCTCTCTCTCGCGCGCGCGCGCGCTACGACAATACATCATGCATCATACATATATAAGTCTGTTAACAGCTATAGTATAGCAGTACAAATACACCTCGTTCCTTTAACTCGTTACTTCGCTGCGACAGATGTCGACCAGCAGCAAACGCTGTCGACGCCAGCAGACGGCTTCGCCATCACCATTGACAACGAAGACAAAGCGCCGCTGTTGCCACGGCCACGGCCAGGCGATGACAGCGCCATCGTCACGATCAACACAGCTGTAAGTCTCACCGACCACACCTCACCGCACCTTACCTTACCTTACCTTACCTTACCTTACCTTACCTTACCTTACCTTACCTTACCTTACCTTGCGTTACCTTACGTTACCTTGCCTTAGCTTACTTGACCTTACCTTAGCTTACCTTACCTTACCTTACCTTACCTTACCTTACCTTACCTTACCTTACCTTACCTTACCTTAACCTACCTTAGCTTAGCTTACCTTACCTTGCGTTACCTTACCTTACCCTACCTTAGCTTAGCTTACCTTACCTTGCGTTACTTTATCCTACCTTAGCTTAGCTTACCTTACCTTGCCGTACCTTGCGTTACCTTACGTTACCTTGCCTTAGCTTACCTTAGCTAACGTTACCTTGCCTTAGCTTACCTTTACTTAGCTTACCTTAGCTTACCTGCACTTAGCTTACCTTACCCTACCGTACTTTACCTTACCTGTCAGCGTATATAAAACCGTGCACCTCATGTAAGCTGTTGCATCACGTTGTTAATACGAGGCTAGGCGTTTAGCGTCTTACCTTGCACGCAGGTGTAGTAGCTAATTAACATGCAATTAGTGTCTAATTAACACTGCTCTCTCCCTCACCTACACAGCCGCGTGGATATCGCCCGTGCTTCATGCTTAGCCTGTAGATAAATAACAATAATAATAATTAATAATTATTTCGAGTTATTATTCCTTTTTGTAGCTCATACCAGACAGGGGTCGCCACTACAATATATATATAATATGTGGTTAGATTGTCATTCTCCTGGGTGGACTCATTCTTGTCACTCACCAGTGTAATTATTTTGTGCGCAAACGTGCCAACGTGATCAATCGATGGATGCATGATGATCATGTTCACACATACGTGTCCTTGTAGCAAGCAGCATCCATAGACACCATCTCTCACGAAGCACGCCTACCACCGTACTTACTACTAGCCTTAGACTACTACACCGTACTAGTATTACTACTACACTGTACTAGTATTACTACTACACCGTACTACTAGCATTTGCACAGAGCACTACGTGTATCACAACAGCCGTGTCGCACGTCTGTGTTGTCGTTGTCCATATATATATATATATATATATATATATACGCCATTGTTTTCATTATTACCAGCAGAGTAAAACGGTCACTTGCACACAGCAGCATACTTGAAGATGCCCTCCCATGAACTTTGTACCGATTATCGTTGCTGTAGAGTAGTAGTTATAGCGTACCATGTGCCACGCGATCGTGTATATATATATATAGTGAGTAGATATAATAGCGCGTAGGATGATCCAGCTTGCACGCTAGGGAATGAAAACTTAGTTCTGAATATGCCGCACATCTATTTTATCTAGTTCATCGTTGTACCAAAGAAGTAATCGTTTTTGTAGCTATCGTTTTCGTTGTAGCAATCTAAGAATAAACACGATGTACTTGGGTCAGACTAGCCTTGATAATATTCGAAAGAGTGAGCGCATAGCCGAATCGTAACAGCAATTCATAGATCATCAGATTATCAGATGCACGTCCCATGTAGTTAACGTCAAAGCTTACGGGATAAGACTTTCTGCAAACCCTCGTTTGGATGAATTGCTATAACGCGTGGTTGCAGAGAGAAAGGGAGGCTGGTTGCTTACCCACAATAATTCTCTTAAGGCCCCCGCACATAGTACGAATTCAGCGCGCGCCAACGGCGCTGAGCTTAACGCGCGCGCCATTTGCGCACGTAAACCAGCCTGCACACGGTGCGCATTTGGCGCAGCGGCGTTGGTGCGCGCCGAATACGCACCGTGTGCTGGAGGCCTTTAGTGACTACCTAGACCACTGCCTGGTTGACTAACTCATAGCTAGCGTATCTTGGTAACGACCCAGACCGCTTTCACGGTACACACGCGAGGTGTCGTGGTACAGAGCTATAGAACACTGGCCTAGACAACCGCAGATATCTGAAATACATATATAGACCGTCAGGCGGCGACTGTGGGAAAATGCTAAGATTTATTACGCGATCAATAAATAAAAGTTAAGTCAAGTCTAAGGTGAAGATCTAACGCGGAGTATAATTCTCGCTGTACTACGATCTAGCGATGGGCACGCATACATCGTGTAGCATTTAAGTCCGTCATCATGTAGTATCGAGTGGAGTATTATAATATAGGTTATATTATATAGACGTATACGGTAGCAGAACAGGAGTGTTATAGGTATGCGTAATAGACAGCAGCAGTACAAAGTTCTTGCGGGAGTGTGGCCTCTTCAATCGCAGTGCATCGTTACGCATCGTCGTCACGCATATTTATTTCCACCGTGTTTTTTCTCTCTTTTCTTTCCGCCTCTCTCGCTCTCACTCTCTAACACTCTGTGTGCCGCTGCTGCTGCTGCTGCCGCCGCCGCCGTTGCTTCTGATGGGCGCCGCCGGGTGGCGCCACGTGGTGTAGATGCACATCGCGCGCATCGCTACCTCTCTGCAGCCGGATAATAAAGCGGTGAAACAGGAAGCGAACCTGAAGAGGCGCCGGAAGTCGTCGATACTCGACGACGACATGAACACGGAGGCGCTGGACTGGTGGAGCAAGTACTTCGCCTCGCTGGAGGAACTCATAGAGGTAGGACGGGGGAAGGGTAGTGGTGGGGTTGAGGGGGTGGAGGAGGACGGGTGGTGTAGAGAAGGGTGTGCGGGAGGGTGGGTGTGATAAGGTGTGGCGGAGGAGTGGTGGTAGGAGGGAAGGGTGGCTGGGGGCCAAGGGTGCTGGCGGGGGGGGGGAGAAGGAGGCAAGTACTGGTCGCTCGTTTGAAGCTGGGAGGAGCTCATATGTAGTAAGAACGGGGGAGGGGTGCGTGGGAAGGAATAGGTAGGGAAGAGGGAAGGGGCGGATGGTAGGGAAAGGATGTGGTGGGAGGAGGGGGCTGGTGGAGCGTGAGCAAGCACTTACGCTTCGCGGGAACTGATAGAGGATAGGTACGGGGGGTGGGGGGTGGGGGTGTGGTGGTGAGGGTGCTTAGTGGGGGCCGGGTGCTGGAGGGGAGGTGGTGTGGGTACTGGGGTGTTAGGAGAGGGGGGGGGGGGGTAAGTCATTATTTCCATGGCGAATAATGACAGGCAACAACTAAACGTATCTCACGGACGACACCTGTCGCCATCTCACTCACCCATACAACATGCATGTTATCATCGCCATCGATATTGCTATTGATCGATTTGATATTGATTGGGCCGATGATTGCGCTTCGAGCCTACAGTGCGGCAAGGCAAGCCCCGAGGAGGCGCCACCGGTCGACCCTCTCGACGTCGACCAAGCGAAGTCGGGCGTAAAGCTGCCGCCAGGCATACACAGCAGGAGCAAAGAGGAGGATGATAGTACACTGGACGTGGCAATAACACTAGTCAATGCTGGCACTCGATAGTCATCCCAGTTCCCTTATTGACTAGTTCGTTTCTTCGTCTGACAGCCCGTGTGTCATATATTACAGTTGGTGTACAGTATTGTTATAGTATTATATATTTATGGTTATGTTATATATATAGTAAAATATGAGTAGTATATATAATATATATATATAGTAGTTCCCTGCCTGTAGTAGGAAGAGATAGGTACGCGACACGGCATCAACCACACTGCCGGCACCGCATGTCTCGAAAGTTTCACTGTTGTGTGTAGGTGAGTGGTGCTGTTGTGTGTGTGTGTGTGTGTGGTGTGGTGTGTGTGTGTGTGCGTGTTCGTTGTGCGTGTGTGCGTGTCGGTAAAAATTGGTGCGTGCGCGTGCGCGTGTGTGTCATGCATTATATTATTGTTACACTGTGGTCACATCGTATGCCATGCATAGAAGGAAGATATAGGTACGCAACACGGCATCAATACTAGCACTGCCTGCACTCTAGCACCCCTACTGACCAGTCTGGACATTCGGCTGAGAAGCTCCTCGTTTGTCGGTCATAAGCGATCATTCGTGTTCGTGTAATTCGCGATCAAACTGCACGCTGTCACCTAACCCCGCCTTTTGTTCCCTCACACAGAGAACGGCGCCGTCGTGAGGGGAAAGGAAGCCAAGAAGATGGAGAAGGCGCTGAAGAAAGAATGGCAGATGCGACGGTGCGGCGAAACAAAGAAGCACGGATTCAAGTCGGCGGCGAACGTCATCCGGCTGGCGAAGAATCTGTCGCCGAAAGCGATACGCAAGAGGAAGCTGTGCTAGCGAGAATGACAGCCAAGGATGGTGTACGGTTGTGCGGTGCGTAGCGGAGAGGTTGTGGGAGGGTGCGTGTGTGCGCGAGGAGGGGAGGGGGGGCGCTGTCGTGCGGCGTGGGAGGGGCGTGGTGTGTGCCGTGTGTTGTGTGTGTGAGGGGGTGCGGCGCTGTTGAGGAAGGGCGTGCGCGGGAAGGCGGTGGCGCGGTGGAGATGGGCGTGTGTGGCGTGTGTGGTGTGTGTGGAGGGGTGCGTGCGTGTGTGTGGGGGAAGGGTGTGGGGAAAGGGTGTGTGTGTGGGTGGGTGTGTGTGTGGTGTGTGATGTGTGTTGTTGTCGTGTGTGTGGCGTGTTGTCGTGGTGTGTGGTGTGTTTGTGTGTGTGGTGTGTGTGTGAGGGGGTTGCGTGCGTGTGGGGGGGAGGTGTGTGTTGTTGTGTGTGTTGTGTGTGTGTGTGTGGGTGTGTGTGTGTGTGGAGGGGGTCCGTTCGGTGGTGGGGGAGGCGTGTGTGTGCGTGCGTGTGTGTGTGTGTTGTTGGTGTGGGTGCGTGGGGTCGTGTGCCGTGCGTGGTGTGTGTCGTGGTGTGTGCGCTGTGTGTGTGTGTGTGTTGCGTGCGTGTGTGGGACGGTGTGGGGGAAGGGGTGTTGTGTGTGTATAAGTGTAGTGTGTGTGTGTGTTATATGTAGTGTGTTGGTATAGAGTATGTTGTGTGGTGTGGAGTGGATGGCGTGTCCGTGTGATGGGAAGGCGTGTGTGGGGGGGGGGAAGGCGTGTTGTGCGTGGGTCGTGTGGTGTGCGTGTGTGTGCGTGGTGGTGTGTGGGAGGGTGTGGGGAGAGGGTGTGTGTGTGTCGGTGCGGCAGGGGTGCGTGTGTGCGCGTGGGAGGGGGCGCGCGCGTAGTGTGTGGTGTGTGTGTGGTGTGTGTGTGTGGTGTGTGTGTGTGTGTGTGTTGTGTGTTGTGTGTGTGTGTGGGTGGTGTTGAGAAGAGGATGCGTGCGTGTGTGGGGAAGGGCGTGCTGGGGGAAGGGTGTGGTGGGTGGTGGTGTGGGAGGGTGCGTGTGCGCTGCGCGAGGCCGCGTGTGTGTGTGCTGCGTCGTATGTGTGTGTGTGCAGTGTTGTGTGCGTGTGTGCGGTGCGTGTGTGTGTGTGTTGTGTGCACCGTGTGCTGTGTGTGTGTGTGGCATGGTGTGTGTGCGTGTGCGTGCGTGTGGTGTGTGGGTCATGTGTGGTGCTGATGTGCCGTGCATGTGTGTGTGTGTGTGTGTGCTGGCACGTGTGTGTGTTGTGGTGGTGTGGTGCAAGTTGTGTGCGCGTGCGCTGCGCTGTGTGTGTGGTGCGTGTATGTGTTGTGTGGCAGTGGGTTGTGAGTGCGTGTGTGGCGGCGTGGTGTGGTGGTGTGTCGTGTGTGTTCACGGTGTGCACGTGTGGTGTGGTGTGTGTGTGTGTGTGTGTTGTGTGTGGTGGTGTGGTATTGTGGTGAGATGAGAGAGTGTATGTGTAGTGTGCGGCGCGGCGTGTGTCCTCTCCTCACCAAAAGCAGCATACATCGGATCACCAGTACGTGTAGTGCCCTGCTTTGCGGGCCGCGAGATCGTTTCCAATGAGCATGGAAGACGGCAGCTCTCGGGTTCAGAGCGTGCTCGAAAGGGAGTCGGCTGCAAACACTGTTCGAGTTGTACCGAGGCAAGAAACGAGGCGACGAGTTTTGACGACCAGAGCAGAGTCGTCGGCACAATTCAAGGGTAGCGCTGGAGACAGGCACTCACGACTATGTCCGTGAACCGCATAGTGGTACACGAGGTGTACGTCAAACTATAACTATGCGTGATAGGTTAGGGAGTGGAAATGTAGACGAAGCGATAGGGAGAGAGAAGTGGAAAACAGGAGGGAAGGGAAGACTGCGCAAAATATAAAAAGAAAGAGGGGAAGATGGAAAGAAAGAGAGAGCGCGAAAGATAGGAGAGAAGAACGTGAGAGAGAAAAGAGCGCAGCGAGCGAGCCGAAAGAGAGAGAAAGAGGAGAGAGAGAAGAGAGAAGCAAGGAGAGAGATCTCTAGCGAGCGAACGAGCAAAATAAAGTAAAGTAAAGTAAGAAAGTATGTCAGCAAGCAAGCAATTAAGCAAGTAAGCAAGTAAGTAAGTAAATGAGTAAGCAAGCAAGCAAGCAATTAAGCAAGTAAGTAAGTAAGTAAGTAAGTAAGTAAGTAAGTAAGTAAGTAAGTAAGTCAGTAAGTAAGCGAGTAAGTATGAGTGTGCGTTGCTGTGTCATGCAGGGATCGCTGAAGGTTTACCGTATCCCGCTGCCGCCTGACATCGACGACCACACGATCATGGGTGGCGACCCTCAGTACGGCATGTTCCAAGGTCTGCCCAGCAACGACCCCGTCAAGGTCATGGTCAGAGTCTACGTTGTCAAGGTAGAATGACGCAATCGATTAACCATCCGATCAAACATTTGATTCATAAATAAACGAATAAATTAATAAAGGAATGAATAAATAAATAAATAAACGAATAGATAAATAAACGAATGAATAAATAAATAAATAAAAATAAATAAATAAATAAATTAACAAATAACCAAACAAACACTTAATCGAACGAATAAATAGATAAAAGATCTAAAAAAAATTCCAACAAACCCGTTGAGATTCACCACTCACCTTTACCACTATGCAAGCGACATGTCGCTGATTGAGATCCTGTCACCTGTGGCGCCCTCACGTGTCGCGTACCCGCAGGCGACCGACCTGCACCCTGCCGACATCAACGGCAAGGCGGACCCGTACATCGTCATACAGCTCGGCAGAACTAAGATAAGCGACAAGGAGAACTACATCTCCAAGCAACTGAACCCGGTGTTCGGCAAGTGAGTAGGCGTGGCAGTGCATTACCGTAGTGGTGCTGTAAGGGCTAACCAGGGTCAGGTACACCAGGAACCACGGGCCAGTTGTCAGAAATAAAATTAACTTAAAAATTATTATAATTAAATAATTATAAAAAGTATTAAATAAAACTAACTAAAACTTTAGAGCTTACCAATGCCGGGTATATCAGGGACGCGTTGTCAGATTTACAAATAATTTTAAATCATTACAGGCGATTTCTAATCTAAAATCGTTTTGAGCAAAATTAGTCTTAACATTATGCGCATAGACCTTTGACAAGAACTCGGCAAAGTTACGAGTTTCTCATACGAAGTATATACAGGTCCGGTATACAAGACTAAGTTCATGTTCAGACTAATCTTAACACTAATTTTGTTTCTGACAACGGGTACCGGACGTCTTTTACAGAGTTTAACATTGTTTAGTCTTTCAAGGCTACCTTCCCCGATTCCACGATAAATCTTTTTAAGCGTGCTAACTCCTATTAATTTCCCACAAACTCCTGCTGACTCTCTGCAAACTCTAAGTTTAACTAGGCACATAGACTAACACCGCGCCCTTGTGCATTGTTAAGGTGCTTTGACATTGAGGCGACCTTTCCGATGGAAAGTTCGCTGACGGTGCAGATCTACGACTGGGATCTTGTCGGATCCGACGACCTCATCGGTCAGACAACCATCGACCTTGAGAATCGCTTCTACAGCCGACATCGGGCGACGTGCGGCCTCGGCAAGACCTACGAGACGTAAGCAAAACAGAAGAACGTGCCTGTACGTCGGGAGTACAGATTCACAGATTCACAAATTTTCTTCTGAATCTAGGTCTCCTCAGAGAACCTCTACTGTCAGCTCTCGACAATTTTCCATGTTTAAATGCCCTACTGGGCTACTGGCCTAGTGGGCGAGTGAAGTGATTCACAGTTTTCACTGGCGGGGGCCGCCGCATACAAGGCTCTCTTCAGATGAGTCAGATTACGCACGTAACGCGAAAGCGGGCAAGTTTTCATCGTTATTTGGCCGTTGTTAGAGTAGACGAGATTTTTGTTACTCGATGAGCACCGTAGAATTAGGCTACAAGGAAAGTATAATTAGGCTGTAGAGATTACTATCTCACGGATACCAGTCAGTAAATGGCGAAATATAACGCAGAATATAGGAGCAAAAAGTGCCGCAACATCGATATTTTAAGTGCACGCGTGTGGAAAACACGTATAGACTAGAGAGGGGGTGTGCGCTTTCAGAAACATCACGAGTAGCTGTGACATCACAACTCTAAAAAGTCTTCTAAAGTAAAGTTTCCATGCTAAACTCACGACGTTTTATACACGCATGACACTAATAACTACACTCATATTATTTCTGACAACGTGTTTCGCGCGGAGTTTCCTCTACCTCCATTCACCGGCGTCTCTCCCTATATATATATATATATATATATATATATATATTATATCTACCGTCGCCCGTGTTCTCGCAGGTCCGGCTACAACATGTGGCGAGACCCGATGAAGCCAGTACAGATTCTCGGGAAGCTGTGTAAGGAAGGCAAGCTGGACGGACCTCACTTCCAACGCGACCGCGTGCGCATCGCTAACCGCATCTTTACGATCGAGCAGACGGAGCAGCAGCACGAGGACGAGGAGTGTGAGTCATCATCCGCCATTGCTGCCATTTATTCCATAGATTATTGCCCTACTGCCTCCTACTGCCTGCTTGATATTCTCGCTAGGTTACCTTACAGTTCCCATCGCTTGCTTAACGTTTAACCTACTGTTCTATCATTGTGTTGCTAGACTATTCTACTGCTGCCCTCGCTAACTTACTCTACTGTTGTTCCATTTCCTCGCTAGGGTACTATCTTCTTGCTAGATTACGCTACTGTTCCCCTCGCTAACTTACTCTACTGTTCTTTCATCTTCTTGCTAGATTACATATCTCTATTATCTACCTAGTATTCGTCCAGATATACGTGTGTGAAAGTAGGCAACTCTAATGCCATCTTCTCGCTATCTCACTCTACTGTTCTACCATCTTCTTGCTAGATTTCCATCTCTCTTATCTACCTAGTACTCATATAAATATATACGTGCGTGTGAGTAGAGGACCTAGTCAACTCCACAATCAATGTCATCGCCTCGCTAACTTACCCTCCTGTTCCTCCATATGGATATACGTGAGTGTAAGTAACCAACACTACCACTAGATACTATTTTGCCCTTCGCTCTTAATACATGAGACTATGATATATAGTATATATGAGACGGATATAGACTAAAAATAATGATAACTCTTCTTACGTTTGTATCTAGTCTCTAAGAAGGATATGGAGGAGCACCTTGCTCTCGCTGCCTTGCACCACTGGGAGGAAATACCGAAAGTCGGCTGCAAGCTCGTACCTGAACACGTCGAGACGCGCGCCCTCTATAATCCGGACAAGATCGGCATCGAGCAGGTCTGTCGGTCGATATAGAAAGTGAGAGTGCGAGAGAGAAAATGGAGATAGAGAGAGAGTGCGAAAGAGAGAGAAAGAGAGAAAGAGAGAAAGAGAGAGAGAATCAGAGAGAAGGGGAAGAAAGTCACAGATAGGCTGAAATTGTTCGCAGACCTATAGAAGCTTCTCGGTGACATAGTAATCACTGTGTATCTGCATAGTTGTGAATTAACACTCGCGGAAGATGTTCAAAAAGACTTCAAAGCGGGTTAAGTTGAAAAAGATTATACAGGTTGAAAACATATATTCGTGTGCGCGGTTAGAATATATACGATCAAGAGCGTATAAAGAAGCCTATATAAGAGCCTGTATAAGAGCCTTCTTTATACGCTCTTGATACGATGATGATGTGACCTTTATGTGACCTTTATCGGATCGTTATGTGATAAAGGAGCAGCTATAACTTCATAATGTATGAGAGCCAGAAAGAGTAATCTCATGTGCCTTACAGGGTAAGCTGGAGATGTGGGTGGAGATGTTTCCCATGGACATGCCTAGTCCTGGACCAGCCGTGGAAATCGCACCTCGCAAACCCAAGAGGTGAGAACGAGGGAAAGCCTATATCCTATATAGTAGGTCAAAATAGAGAGATCGCATCGTAAGATGTAACTTCACGTGACGCGTTCGTGCATATGTGTGCGTGCGTGCGTGTGTGCGTATGTGTTCGTGTTGTGCGGACACCCGTGTGTGTGTGTGCGTGGCTGCTTATGTGCGTGTGTGCGTGCTTGCGTGTGTGCGTGCGTACACGCGTGTGGTGTGCGTGCATGTCCGCGCGTATCCCTGCTTACGTCCATGCGTGTGTCTTTGCGCAATAAATACACTGACAGATTAAGCACACCGCAGAATATCATTATACCAGGCGTATAAGGCGCCATGTAACAAGATAATGATAATAGAAGGTGGCAACATGTGTTGATTATCAGACACCTAACTACTGTGCTGATTGCGTGCGTGCGTGCGCGTGCGTGCGTGCTTGCAGCTACGAGTTACGGGTGATCATCTGGAACACAGACGAGGTCGTCCTTGAGGACGACGCCTTCTTCAGCGGAGAGAAGATGAGCGACATCTACGTGAAGGGGTGAGAAGCAATTAATGTTAGGAGGAAATTTGCTAGGATTTTTCTCCCTGTGTTCACGTACCCTACTTACAAAAAGTATCCTTACTTTTTGTGTCCATTTACCCTACTAGCAGCATGTAGCCATACTCTGTTTCCAATTTCCCTACCCAAAACATGTAGCCATACTTTTCGTTCGTCCCCTTGCGCAAGTGGATCAAAGGTCCACTATACCTTACTCACAACATGTAGCCATACTCTCGGTGTATACCTATCCTATGCACAGATTATAGCTCTATTCGTTCTTTCTACGTCCCCTACCCATAGTTTTGGCCATTCCCGTTCTGTCCACGTATCCTACCCACAGATTATAGCCATATTCTTTGTTTGTCGCTCCTTTCGCGCAGGTGGATCAAGGGTCTCCTTACCCTACTCACCACATGTAGACATACTCTATATATCCACTATACCCTACTCACCACATGTAGACATACTCTATATATCCACTATACCCTACTCACAACATGTAGACATACTCTATATATCCACTATACTCTACTCACCACATGTAGACGTACTCTCTGTATCCACATACCCTACTAACTAATATTTCGGCCCCCTCCACCTTTCCGCAGGTGGATCAAAGGTCCCGAGGACACACAGAGCACTGACATCCACTACCGCTCGCTAACGGGCGAGGGCAACTTCAACTGGCGATTCGTCTTTCCCTTCGACTACCTGGTCGCCGAGGAGAAGATCGTTATCTCACGCAAGGAGTCGCTGTTCTCGTGGGACGAGACGGAGACGAAGGTGCCGGCGCGCATGCACATGCAGGTGTGGGACGCCGACCACTTCTCCGCCGACGACTTTCTAGGTAGGCTTCCGGTGAATTGTGCTCTGTGTATATATATATATATATATATATATATATATATATTATATATATATATCTATATTAGCAGTCTCCTAGCCCTTTGTGGTAGTGTGTGATGTGTGCTTAACTTTTGTTACTCAGGTGTGTCTACTCCCTACCACCACCCCACACATATATAATGTCGTAAAATCAAATTAAAACATCGTAGCTTCATCACTACCCTTTACGAGAATCAACGTGACTTATACGTAAAGCGGCATGTGTTTTGCTTCTCTTTTTACCGCCGTTGTTCTCTTCTCTACAGGCGCGTTCACGATGGATCTGAATAGATTCCCGCGCGGCGCCAAGTCTGCGAAGCTGTGTACGCTGAACATGCTGAAGACGGACGGTAGTGTACCTATGATGTCCATCTTCAAGCAGAGGCGCGTCAAGGGCTGGTGGCCATTCTACATCAAGAAGGAGAACGACGAGTTAGAACTCACCGTATGTATCAATGTATTTGCGTTAATCGTATTCACATCATGTTACCCGCTCCGCCCCACACCCACACACATACGCACTCACACACATACGCACTCACACACATACGCACTCACACACACACCCACACCCACACACATACGCACTCACACACATACGCACTCACACACATACACACCCACACACACATACACACACACCACACGCGCGACATATACACACCCACACACACACACGCACGAACCCCACCCCCCACACACACACACACACACACACACACACAACACACACCGACAACACACACACACACACACACACACACACACACACACACACACACATCACACCCCCCCCCCACACACACACGTACGCACACACACAACACACACACACACCACACACACACACACAACACACACACACACGTTACACACACAACGCACTCACACACATACGCACTCACCACACACACAACACACACACACACACACCACACACACACACACACACACACACACACACACACACACACACACACACACACACACACACACACACACACACACACATATGCACTCGCACACATGCACGCGCGCACACACACTCGAAGTTACGTCACATGCAGGAAGTGACGTCGCACTAGTTGATAACGTGGCGCACATATCAACTATCGAATATCGAACGATTTTCAAATCGATCAATACGAAATCAATGATCGATGGAGAGGCAGGAGCGTGTGTATCTCGCGTGAACCGAGTGACAACTCTCTGTGTTCGGCGACGCTTGCAGGGGAAGGTGGAGGCAGAGATGCATCTGCTCACGGAGGAAGAAGCTGAGAAGAGTCCTGCTGGGCTGGGCAGGAACGAACCCGAACCTCTCGACAAGCCAAAGTAAGAGAAAGTCTCCAATAATCTAAGAATCTAAGAGTTCCCAATATCGACGCTCTGTGTGTGATCTCTTGACATCTTGATGAGTGATGAGAAAAATGGATATTTAGTTATCGGGGGTGGGGGGATTAGACCATTTTAATTATCGGGGAACCTGGGAATACCGGATAAAGCGTTCGTGATTTGAGAATAGAAGTGATTTTAATTAACCGCCGAAATTGTGATTTTAATTAACCGGGATCTGGGAAATTGATTGAAAGAGTGACTGGTAGAGTTATGTTTTAAAAGTCGAGTTTTTTTATATGACGTTATGAAATGTTTGTGTCGTCTGCGTAACTCCGTCTGTTCTTGTGTTTCCACAGTCGACCCGATTCCAGTTTCATCTGGTTCCTTAATCCTCTCAAGTCCATCAGATACATCCTGTGGCACAACTATCGTTGGATGATCATAAAGGTAAGTGAGATAGACGAACGTATGTATGACGGATGTATGGCAAAATAATAAAATGTCTTACCCAGATTACGATACCTTGAAGAGTGATTGCACAACGGTGTCTAGCTAACATGTTATGTACTAACGTCCTGATCATGTGTAGAGTAGGTATGACCTGTACAAAACAGTGAAATCGTCATGTTTGTGTGTAGATCGCCTGCGCAGAAAGTGATGACGTCACAGTCATGCGTTAACGGCACACAACGTTTGGTGTTCATAATGAAGATCCGCATAGGGTGTCCGCTCACGTTTCCAAAGCTCTGCGTCACTCTTGCACCTGCTTTGCGTTTCAGGTGATACTGGTCCTCTTGCTGGCCGTACTTCTCGGCCTCTTCTTCTACTCCATGCCCGGATATACAGTCAAGAAGATAATGGGCGCCTAGGACCGTTGCCATGGCAACGATGCAGCCCTCAGCCTCTCATCGCAATGTTGCCCCCGGGGAGCAAAAATGGCGTTGTTACTGTTTCGCGTGCTGTAGGAATGTCGGAGCATTTTTTCGCTAGTAACCAAAGTTATTTCAACGTTATCTATAGTATATATATAATATTTTAAAATAGCTATTCGGGGGAGAAAAGAATGAAACTCGGAAGGGGGTCTGTTAAACCCTGGAATCGCGTATCATGTGGATGTGAGGGTTGTCATGAAATACATTCCCAGGTATCATTACGTGCTGAACCGTGGAGTACATGCACGTATCAGGGGGACCATAGCTGTGTGTGGGGGAACCATAGATTGCACACACGTATCATGGGGGTGTGCAGGACACAGTGGGATGCACCCACGCATCATGCATGTGACACGGAGGACCATGTAATACACTCACCTATATCGTCGACATATATAAATATATCTAGACACAATTTCTTGCTATAGGTTAGTTGCATGTTAAGAAGCTGTAGCTAGCACGCTTCGTTATTCATATTTTAGTGTTTCGTTTGCGTATAGGTGTTTAGTTCGCGGCATAACAAAATGGCGGGATGGCTCTCACGAAACACGTCTGCTAGTGGTAATCAAATAACGAATGACGTATAGGTAGGCTCGCGCAGCACAAATAGAAGCTACTACAACTGCAATCAAATTACGCAATAAATGCACGTATAAAAAGATATTAGCATTTATCGGTCAATGAAACATCCTCATGGATGTGGGGAATATCGGGGGAAAAGGGTGTGGCGGGGGGAAAGGGTGTGGGGGGGCCTGTGTCACCTACAGCAAGATGGCGGCATGACCTTGACCTGTGACGTACACGAGGTCATAAAACGTTGGCACGCCTGTCCTGCCTTTTCTGATGAAAAAGCGTGTAAACTTTAAACGTGGTCATTACAATAGAAAGAGAGTCCGCGAATGTGACGAATTGGAAAACTAAAATGTCGCAGCGGCAGCGCTGGACGACGAATACTATTACTACTACTAATAATAAGATTGCAGTGCCAAAATAACGCAAAATAAGTACAAAAGTTAAAAGCCAAATATATCGCACCCCCATTATGATTTGCTTTCAGCGTGAGATCAATGATATGACTAAATACTTATATAATCAGGAGGTAGGCAGAGTAGACTATAGTAGTAAATAGCAGTACAAAGACGAGTGTATATTCATGTACTATATATACATATGTGTATAATATATAGAGAAACGATTTCTGATGCATGGTTGTGGATGGTGCATGTAGCATGACCGGACGAGAGGAGAAATGAGGAGTCGGGGGTGTGAAAGAAGGAACCGGCGATCGTTAGATCCCGATAGATGGCGCCACCCGCGGATCGTATCGGGTGACGTGCGTGCGTGTGTGATGACCACTATAATTATACTGTGATCTGTGATATATGATGGGTCGAAGATATGGCAGAGTCATGCAGAGCGCTTAGCGTGCAGAATCAACACCTCTCAGGCGACGCTTCTCTGGTATCTGGTCTCTCATCTGGATAATGGGTAACGGGGGGAGGATAAATGAGTAACCACCAATTCTCGCACGCGTCCGCTCGCTGCTGTCACCAGATAGCGCTGTGCCCGGTTGCGTGGGTGCGCATCAGTGACGTCACGCCGGCAGACGACGCGGAACGAGAGCGCGTTAAGTTCTGCATCACGATCAGATGTGTTTCTGCCCACGCACGCCGCTTCCGCATATATATATATACGACGGCCGATAGACGGAGCGTCCTGTAATAGTACATGTGTACTGCTGGGGAGGCGGAACCGTTATCAGAAATATCATCAGTCTAGACGTTATAAATAGTTGTAAATTTACGATGTTTCTGACAACAGCCTGCCTTCCTTGTACTATCGCAGTCTTTTCGTGGTAGAGGGTCCCGCGTGGGGGTGCGGCAGCACACGTGCGAGTTTGTACGTGAAGTCCGAGGGGGGAGGTTACTCGTGGGTGGTATCAGGGTACCTGGGCCCCGTCGTCTGTGCCTGCCGGGAGAGGCCCGTGAGTCGAACAGGAAGAATCACGTCAGCGTTTTCGAGGCTGTAATTTATTGATGCACTTTTTAAAGTTTTATTATTATTAGCACCTTACGTGTGTAACGCACTGACGCATGAACACGCACGCGCGCGCAGACGCACACGCATCGGCGCACGCATGCGCACAGACATGTACACGGACACGCGCGCTTAAACGGCACATACACGTTCGCGCGCGCCCGCACGCACGCGCACACACCCTCGCGCGCGCACGCCCACTTAACATAAGCATTTACGCAGTTGTACACAACCACCCCGCGCGCGTACACACGCGTATAATTATAAATAGTTATATATATATACATACATAGATAGATAAATATATAGAGAAATATAGAAACATGATAGCTCGCATTGTATATATGCCATCGGTAAGCGTAGAAATTTTATTTTTGGCTAATAATATAGCAGCACGATGTATACGTACTATGCGATAGTCTAGTTCCTTTACGATCACACAGCCGCTTGTATGTATGAGCCTTCAATTTCCAGCCAGTGGTGTAGAGCCTTAGTTTGCAGCTAATATTTACGAATGATCTACTCTTATAGTCTTGCATTCCAATTGATATCATGTCGGCTTTGTAATATACCAAGAGCATCTGTATATATACTGCCTCTCTATTTCTTTCTCGCTCTCTCTCTCTCTCTCTCTCTCTCTCTCTCTCTCTCTCTCTCTCTCTCTCTCTCTCTCTCTCTTTCTCTCGCAATTTTTTTCTTTCGCTCTTTCTTTCTCTCGCTATCTCTTTCTTTCGCTCTCTCTCTCTTTCTTTCTCGCTCTCTCTCTCTCTCTCTCTCTCTCTCTCTCTCTCTCTCTCTCTCTCTCTCTCTCTCTCTCTCTCTCTCTTTCTCTCGCTATCTCGTTCTTTCGCTTTCTCTCTCTCTCTCTCTCTTTCTCTCTCTCTCTCTTTCTTTCTTTCTCTCTTTTCTCTGCTTCTCTCTCTTTCTCTCGCTATCTCTTTCTTTCGCCCTCTCTCTCTCTCTCACTCTCTCTCTATCCCCGAAATATTTGTTATCTATTTGTTATCCCATCTAGATGTAGCTGTTAGTAGTTGATCACAGTTTCAATGTTAACTTAATCGAGAGCGATAAGCATCGAACTAAAAGCGGCAATAAAAAAATAAAATAAAATAATAATAATGTCGACAAAACGTAGAACACATATCGTAAATATCGATGTGAAGGCGTCGTAAGCGAAGCCTAACGATAGGTTTATAGTTTTCCAATACGATCTATGATCGGTCTGCGGGCACCTCTAAACCTCTCGACATCTCACATGAATAGGGGAGGGCGCATTTCCCTGCTGGTACTGTTTACGATTGGTGCCCGAAAGATGTTGGTGCGCCTGCGGTAAAGTTACGGTCTCGTCTGCGACCAGACACAGGGTAGACCTTAGCTAGCAGTTCGGTGGTCAGGAATTCTACGTATTGTCTGTGACAGCGATCGATGTAGGATGGGGTGGAATGGTTGGGGTTACTCTCCAGCATCCCCATGTCATTTGTTAACTTAATTTATTATAAATTATACAGTTATTTTAAATTATTCATTTATTTATTGTTTGGTTGTTTTGTTTTTTTGTTTATTTATTCATTACCTGCACTCTAATACAACAGACTTGAGTTTATCAAAATTTTTGTTACCCCTTCGAGAAACCTTTTAGAATGTATAGAATGTATAATTTGGTTTCCCCGCCATTCTATGTAATAGATACATCAGCATAGGCACACCCTCTTTTAGAGAGGCGATCTTCGTAGTGAAGAGCACACAGTCAGTTGTATATAGTAAGAAAAAAACATATATGAATATATATCTGGGATCTGCATCCGTATTGTTTTATCTGTATATTACTGGCGCGCGCGCGCGTGCGTGCGTGTGTGCGTGCGTGTGTGC
>NW_014577554.1:86826-90608 GCF_000485595.1 Priapulus caudatus | reverse complement strand
CATATACATATACATATACATATACACAGGGGTGAATAATAATATAGATATCTATTATTATTCACTCCTGATATACATATTTATAACATTTAGAATCCAAACAATAGCGCCGTATACCTTGGCGAACTGTTTCCGTTGTTCATTGTTCATTGTTCATAACGTTGTAAATTAATCTATCTATTACTACTTACTAAACTCTCATCCAATACTCGCTACGAAACCCACCGAAATTTAATTGCCATTCTTCTAATTGACGGGGAGTGTCTACGATTGGATTGTAACACACTACTGTGCAATTGCCCGTAGATTAATGCGGAAGAGAGCTGCTCTTTCGTCATCTTTATTTCAGTTAAACACTGACAATTAAACACTGTCAATGACACACTGTAAAGATTACTAACTACGCTGCCTAATAGTTAGTCTAGAGAAGACTAAGACATGTACTTAGTGTATGTGCAAGTGCACGATGGCAATAGAAAAACTGTAAATTGAGCACAATAAAATATGTATTTAAAAATACATTTGGGCTTAAATATTCCTATATGTCTGTTACTGCTGATGATGTGTGTATAGCTGTATAGGCTGTGGGATGATGAATAGTGCACGAGTATGGTTGGCCATCATCTACATCTACATCTATATGGTTACGTCGATCTGTCACTCTTGACAATTAGTTTCATGCAGTATTCTTTTACTTTTACATACACGTTAATTATGAAAATGGTAACAAAAATATTATTAAAATAGAATAGCTCAATTATGAATAATCATACTGGAAAATTAGTCATAGTTTATTTCTCATCTAAAGTGGAAATTAAATCATCGGCTATGAGAAGTGAATTTGGCATAAAGGTAACAAAAAAGAAAGCCATATAGCTATTATATTATATAATATACGCAAGCTTATGTGAATGAGAAATCATCTCTCATTTGTGTACTCCCAATATAAAAAAAACCAGGCAGCTAGATGATTAAAATATACAGAGTGGCTATATGTCCGGCAGCCGCCATATATCTGACGGCTGCCGGGCACGGTCTTCGATTTCCTAAATGCCCGGCAGTTTTTAATTTTCAGCGTTATCTCTCTTTAAGAGGTGTTTCGGGGGGGTGTGATTGGTCAGGTGGGTTTATATGTCCAGGGAATGAATTGTTTGCGGGGTGAATGTGCGAGAGCGAATTGTTCGGGGGGATGAGTGTCAGTGGGTTTCATTGTCCAGGGGAATGATGTCTGGGGGAATGTGCGAGGGGTATTGTTCGGGGGTATGGGGGTGATTGTCCATGCTGGGTTTATTGTCCAGGGATGATTGTTGGGGTGAATGTGCGAGAAAGGACTTGTTCAGGGGGTGAAATTATCCGTGGGTTTATTGTCAAGGAATGATTGTCTGGGGGTGAATGTGCGGGGGGATTCGTTTGGGGGTGCAGTGATGATCCTTGGATTCAACACGCCACCGCCAATGACAAGGGGTGCAATCTTCCTCGCTAATAATTGTCCGTGGCGTTTATTTTTTTTTTTATTTCAGGGAATGATTATCTGCGCGGGTAATGTGCGAGGGAGAATTGTTCGCGGCGTGATTTGTCCGTGGGTTTATAGTGTCCAGGGAATGATTGATTTTTTTTTGGGGGTGAATTGTGCGAGAGCAAATTGTTTGGGGGAGGGTTGATTGTCAGTGGGTTTATTGTCCAGGCGAATGATTTGTCTGGGACAGTGAGATGTGCGAGGGGAATTGTTTGGGGGGGGGTGAAGTTACGCATTGCCCGTGGGCTTTATTGCTCCAGGAATGATTTGTCAGGGGGGAATTATGAAAGGGGAAAATTGTCGGGGGGGGGGGTGACTTGTCGTGGGTTTGTATTGTCAGGGAATGATTGTCTGGGGGTGATTGTTGAGCGGGGAAAATTGTTTCGGGGGGGCGGGGAGTTTGTGGTGTTGTTGATTCTGCTGTCTTGCTTCTCTTGTGTTGATTGAACGGGAAGAATTTGGTGTGTAGTTGACGCTGGCGTGCCATTTCTCGAGCAGCATTATTCTGGTTAATTCTCACATGATGTGGCTCTGGTAGTTTCGTTCATATATTATCACTGGTTTCAGCAGACAAGAATAGTTGGTAGACAAATGATTTGTAATAAGTTTGTAAATAAGTAGTAGTAAGTATGTCAAAAGTTGTATTCTATATTTTCCATTCACGCATCGTCATTTTAGTTTTGTGTTAAGTATTTCTTTGGAAACAGTCGACGACAATCCGTGTGATGTCAGGTACCTTATGATCTCATGGGAGGTGTCGCGGTGTTAGATGAGCCTGGAAGAGTAATTTTCGTTAACGAATAGGGCACCTGCGACATTACCCGGTAATAGTCCGGTGCCCGTGAAGAAGTTGTACCCTCCACGTCTGAGGGCTCCACCGACGTCCCCCAGACAGACTCAGCACTAGATCTTGATCTTGTACATCTATTCCCCGAGACGGTCAATTACCTTCCCTCACCGAACCCCCCCAGGCAATCACCAGACCTGACTGATTTTACCACTTGTACACATTTCCCCGCGGCACAATAACCACCGGCAGGTATTTACTTCCCTGTTCATCCCGAGCGGTAATTGCTACGGCGCGGACAAGTTTTAATACGCGCACTTTCATTCGACGATGGTATTATATCTCGACACCCCTTGACAATTTCATTCCTATACTTCTGTACGCACAATTAAATATAACTACTACTTACTACTAGCGAGATACCTCCCCCTCGCTCTCTCGCTCTCCAAACTAACTAGCGAAAACACAAACCTATTATTCCCGTCTTTTTGGTGAATTTGCACCCAAAATATAGATACAACTTTTACCATACCTCACTACTTACCAATCTATGATTCCCTAATAATACTTACAAATCATTTCTGGGATCAATCCATGACCAATTTATTCACTCGGCGCTGAACGTCTCGCAACTATCTCCCGCTCTCAAATCACCATGACAACCCAAAACATTCCCCCTCGGCAATTTCAGCCCGACAGACTCATCCATGTCAGCTGTACTGGATAAACCCACTGACAATCAACCCTCCCCCCAAACAATTTCTCGCACATTCACCCCCAAAACAACATTCCCTGCTCGTGGATGCGCATTAAAATGGCCCACAACAGCCCACGGGACAATCACCCCGTCGAACCCCACAGCACAAAATTCACCGAATCTTTCTCCCCGGTCACGGTCCACTGTACCCCGAGAACGTCATATCGATCCCTAACAATAACACGGACAATCACCCCCAACAATTTTCCCTTCGCTCAGATTTCAGCAAGCGCCAGACAATCCTTTCCCTTGGACAATTGCTAAACCGCTAACAGGTATCATAACATCCACCCCCACGCGCGATTTAGTATATCTACTGTAGGGGGCAACCTGAACAGTGGCTTCTCCACAATTCGCTCGCCCAACACAATCATTTCCCTGAGCAATAAAACCCGCACGGGCCCGCCAGACTACAACACCAGCACGCGCACACACACACACACGCCGTGCACACACACCGCTCCGCCACACGACCCGCACGACACTACACCGTCGCACTTTCACCCCACGGACCAGGCAACCACAACTCCATATACCCGCTCCGCTGCTGCACACTGCGGGCAACATAAAAGCCCGACTGGACACATCACCCACCGCACACACACATTGCACACACCGGAACTAGCTTACGCATCTTCGCCCGACTCCCCACACTTCACCCGCCGAACAAACCGACATCTTACACACCATCGAGTGACCAAAGTACACAATGCACAACCCAC
>NW_014577554.1:78766-86816 GCF_000485595.1 Priapulus caudatus | reverse complement strand
CCCCCCGAACAATCCTCTCTAAGATCAAAGGTTTTTTGTACTGTTTTTCGCATCATACAACACTCTAAAATTTGTAAAAAAAAACTTAACAAATTTGCTCCATACTTGCTTCTCTATGGTTCCTGTAACATTACACTGTAAGGGCAGATGGGGCCTACCTCAGCTGTGCAATTTTAACTGAACTTAATTAGATTATGCATCCCATTTTTCTAGTCAGAAATCTAATAAACCTCGAATATCCACGTTTCGTAAATGTGCTCTTAAGCTTACATGTTCGAATAATTTCAAAATCTTGTTACATATTATGTCAAGTACCTAATCGATCGCTTGTCATATGTTTCCTCATTGTTATTGATTTAAAAAATTGTCCAGCAGGAATTTTTGTCTATGAGCAACCTGTCATATCACAGCGCCGCCTATCGTCACAGCACACGACGCTCCCTGGTGAGACCATGACTCTCTACAACAAGCCTAGCGCCCCCTGGTGAGACCGCACCATTCTATATGAAGCCAGAATCTCGAGACGTAGTGCGAGGATCTCTCCTACACCCTGGTCACTCCTACTCAGTATATTATCAATCACTTAATTACCTGTTAGATGTTTCTTTATATATATATAATAAATTATTAATATTGGATATGACATACTAAATAATAGACTCATACAGACATGTTTATTTATACAGTATATTTGATTTTGACATTCCTATGGAGAATCACTGATGGGCTGCAGAAGTGCTAAGAGCAAATCAACTGTATTTGTTCATATACTGTCACATAACACCCTGAAAATTGGAAAACAATTCTAAACAAATTTGCTCCATACCTGCTTCTCTATGGTTCCTGTAACGTTACACTGTAAGGAAATGTGGGGCTTATCTCAGCTATGCAATCCTAACTAAACTTTTCATTAGATTATCCATCATATTTTGACAGTCAGAAAAGCTAACAAACCTCTACGTTTCATAAATGTGCTCTTAAGCTCTTAAGTTAAAAATTATATTATATCAAGTACTGATCAATTGCCTGTCATGTGTTTCCTCATTGTTATTAATATGAAAAATCTTTGCAGAGGGAATTGTTGTCTAGGAGCAGCCTGTCCGATCATAGCGCCACCTATCGTCACAGCACTCTACGCCCCCTGGTGAGACCATGACTCTCTACAAAAAGCTTAGAGCCCCCTGGTGAGACCATGACTCTCTACATCAAGCTCGTCGCCCTCTGGTGAGACCGCACCACTCTACATCAAGCTTAGCGTCCCCAGGTAAGACCATCATTCTCTACAACAAGCTTAGCGCCCCCTAGTGAGACCATGACTCTCTACATCAAGCTCGTCGCCCTCTGGTAAGACCGCACCACTCTACATCAAGCTTAGCGCCCCATAGTGAGACCATGACTCTCTACATAAAGCTTAGCGCCCCCTAGTGAGACCATGTCTCTCTACATAAAGCTTAGCGCCCCCTAGTAAGACCATGACTCTCTACATGAAGCTTAGCGCCCCCTAGTGAGACCATGACTCTATACTGAGTCTCTACTCTCATGACTTTATATATAAATTAATGTAATATATATATATATATATATAATTTTTATATGTATATAAATAAGTGATAATTAAAATGTTGATATAATAATTGATTATATATTAATATAAATCAATAATAACTTTATACATTAGATTTGATTTCGACATTTCCATGGAGAATCACTGACGGGCTACCACACTCCGATTACAAGAACTGCTAGGAACAAAGGCAATTGTTTATTTGCTAGTTTTCGTATCACAAAATTTCCTGAAATTGGATATAATTGACGTATCATTGATTATATATTAATATATATAGAGATATCGAGTTTTGTTTAATTCTATGAATAACGAAGACTTTGAATATGGTCACTTTTTTATTTTATTGGACGTCATGTTTCGCTAATCATGAATCCAATACATTTTCACGTTTCGTAAACGTTTCTCTTAAGCTTACATGTTTGATTATTTTGAAAATCATTCCAGTTATCATATCAAGTACTTAATCAATTGATGTCATATGTTTCCTCATAGTTAATGATAATAATAGAAAAATATTTGCCTTGATGTAGTGTGAGAACCTCTCTTACGCCCTGGTAGAGGAATGCCGCAGAAGATGAGACGCAGGAGCGGAGGAAGCAGAGGGAGCATGATGCACACCGATTCGCGTCGGGGGACTTCTGAGACGAACCATGCAGTGTTTTATACTGATATTCCACGTGTTTTTAGAAAAAAATTGTTGTATTTTTTTTTTTATTCCATATGTATGAGCATGTGGGCTCGCGTTTTATGTGTACAACTGCGGCCCGTTGTCAGAAATTCTCATTTCATGCTCATACAACTAGCACTATAACTAGAACACCTAGCTACAGAACTAGAACAACTAGCTCTAGAACTAGAACAACTATCTATAGAACTAGAACAACTAGCTCTAGAACTAGAACAAGTAGCCCTAGAACTAGAACAAGTAGCTATAGAACAAGAAGATCTAGCTGTGGAACTAGAAGTAGCTCTCGAACTAGAACAAGTAGCTCTAGAACTAGAACATCTAGCTGTGGAACTAGAACAACTAGCTCTATAACTAGAGCAAGTAGCACCCTGATTGTAATCCCATGCATGTGCGTTCACGATTGAAATGCTTTCAAATAAATATACTCCAAATAAAACGCCCGAGATTTCTCTTTATATATGGTGTTAATTTTTGAAAGGCTATCAACAATTTGATACTTTTCCGAAAAATTATCAAAGAAATGGTAACGTACACTGTTAAGAAGTTTGCGGTAGATCATTGGTAGTTTGGTTTGTTGTTGTCTGGCGGTGTTGACATTAACACTGACCTTGACAAAGACTTCGTCCCAATACTATGGCCTTGAGCTCAAGGTAATGGCCTTGACCTACTTTTTCATTTTTAAACGTTTTTCACAAATAGGTCATGGCCTTGAGCTCAAGGCCATGGCCTTGACCTACTTTTTTAATTTTAAACGTTTTCCACAAGTAGGTTATGGCCTTGAACTCAAGGCCATGGCCTTGACCCACTTTTTAAAGTTGTAAAAGTTTTACATTAGTAGGCCAAGGCCATGGCCTTCACCATTGTCAAAATATTTACATTATCAGGTGAGGATCCTTGCCAAGTGCAAGGTCAATGTATGTTTACATTTCTTCCAATGGCAGTCTGAAAATATTTGACTTTTGTGATTGCCTGGACTTGAACCCTGGATCATTGGATACAATCCCGATACGCTACGGACGGACCCAAACATACCATTCCTTCAATGATCAGCTCAGATGTATGTGTTATAATATTTAGCTTAACAGCAGTTAGAAAATATTTTACTATGGTAATTGACAAGATTTGAACCCCGGACTACTGACTAGCAATCCAACACGCTACGCACACACCCAAACTTCCAATTCGTATTCTGTTCAGATCGTATGTGTGTATTATGTTTTCGTTTTATAAACCACTGCTTGAAACGTAGTTATTTCTACGAATACATTGCATTTTAGGGGCATTTCGTTCTCCTTATACGATATATTTTATTATATTTTTATTTTATTAAATGATATATCGAACACAAAAAAGAAACTAAACAACGAGCATCTTCCCCCAAAAACAACAGCATTTTTTTATTAAGGAATACCAGGTTAAATGATGGCTATGTACAAGTAAAATGAGAAAAAACACATGTCTAGTGAATCATGAATAATGATGATAATAATAATAATAATAATTATTATAATAATAATGTATTTTTTCCATATACTCTCAAGATAAAATATTGGCAGAAAACAGACGTATTCTATTGTGCGTTGTCGCGTCGCACCAGCGCAGACGACCACAGCAAACCACAGCACGCACGCACGCACTCGCGCACGCACACACACGCGCGCACACAGACACACACAGACACACACACACACACACACACACACACACACACACACACACACACACACACACACACACACACACACACACACACACACACACACACACACACACACACACACTATATATATATATAATATATATATTTATATAATATATATATATAATATATATTGGAGTATATATATAATACATTACATACAGTATATACCGTAGCTTGCCGGCTATTCTTATTGAAGTTTAGGGTCATAATGTAATTAATATTTAACGTCGAGCGCGATTTGTGTTCTTCCACACCCGATTAATTCGGATAGCCACATATATTATAGATAAATAAATGTAATGTAATGCTAATATATTAAGGCGTGATTCGGCGAACACGGATTAGCCGTGTGATACTTATGCGAGAGAGTACAGGAAAGCTGGAGCCAGAGATTATGACTCGTTTTTAATAAATTTACTATCAGTTTGACTGACATCCATTGTGTTATAACGTAATCGACTAGGAGTAACCTCTCACCAAACTGGATGGCCTTTTGGTCGACTCCTTAGTCTCTATGCTGAAGTATTATTGGCCGTATAGCGTGTGCGGAAGGTGATTGCGCACCGGGGGGGGGGGCGGCAGCTGATAGTGCTGAGATCTATGGACTGATGAGTGTTAGGTGTTGGCTGTATTGTGTTGTCTGGGTTGTGTGTGTTATTTGCTGAGTGGTATCTTGCGCCCCAGCACCCTAGTGTTGACCCTGTGGCCATGGGTACACTTGGCCGGGCATGTAATTATAAGCCGCGTGTGTATGTATCTACGTGGCGCGTGGTCGGGCGAGGGGGGGGCGGTCACCCAGTCAGCGGGAAGATAATCGATGGCAGGACATGCCACATTGGCTGGATTCCGCGTGCATCGTACTGCGTGCGTGTAAGGCACTGACGTCTATAGTATTGTCTCGATTCTACTGTATTGTATGCACGCTACAGCACGCACGCACGCACAAGGAGATGATGGGTTTCCCGGCTGCATATGGTCATTCAGCTCATCGTCATGGTCTCCCGCTGCTGCACCTGCAAGCACAACAACTCCCATCTCGCCACGTCTCTGTCTTTGAGGTAGTTCGTCTCTGTCTTGAAGGTAGTTGTCTCTGCTTTTGAACGGTAGTTCGTCTCTGCCTTTTGAAGGTAGTCCGTTCTCTGCTTTTGTAGTAGGTTGTCTCTGCTTTTAGGTGAGTTGTCTCTGCCTTTTCGAAGGTAGCGCTCGTCTCTGCTTTTGAAGGCTAGCTGCGTTCTCTTGTGTAGGTAGTTGTCTCTGCTCTTTGGAAGGGATTGTCGCTGCCCTTTTGAAGGTTAGTTTCGTCTCTGCTTTTCGAAGGTTAGTCCGTACTCTGCTTTTGTAGGTAGTTGGCTTCGTGCTTTTGAAGGTAGTTGTCTCTGCTTCGTTGAAGGAGTTGTCTCTGCCTTTGAAGGTAGTTGTCTCTCTTTTCGAAGGTTATTCTCTCTGCCCTTTGAAGCGTAGTTCGTCTCTGCTTTTAAGGTAAGTTCGTCTCTGCATTTTGAAGCGTAGTTCGTCTCTGCTTTTGAAGGTTAGTTTGTCTCTGCTTTTGAAGCGTAGCTTCGTCTCTGCTTTTGAAGGTATTTCGTCTCTGCTTTGAAGGTAGTTGTCTCTGCCTTTTGAAGGTAGTTCTGCCAGTCTCTGCTTTTGAGGTAGTCGTCTGTCTAGCTTTCTGTAGTGTAGTTGTCTCTGCTTTGAAGGTAGTTTGTCTCTGCTTTGAAGGTAGTTCCGTCTCTGCCTTTTGAAGGTAGTTGTCTCTGCTTTTGAAGTAGCCCGTCTTCTGCTTTTGAAGGTAGCCTCGTCTCTGCCTTTTGAAGCGTAGTTGTCTCTCTTTGAAGGTAGTTGTCTCTGCATTTGAAGGTAGTCCGTCCTCTGCTTTGGAGCGTAGTCCGTCCTGCTTTTGGGAGGTAGTCCCTCTCTGCTATTGAAGTAGCTTCTTCTCTGCTTTTTGAAGGTAGTTGTCTCTGCTTTTAAGCGTAGCTCGTCTCTGCTTTTGAAGTATGTTGTCGTGCTGCTTGTTTGAAGGTAGTTGTCTCTATGCTTTATGGAATGTAGCTCGTCTCTGCTTTTGAAGTCTAGTTCGTCTCTGACTTTGAGATAGGTTGCGCTCTTGCGTTTGAAGTACTAGTCGTCTTTTCTTTTGAAAAGTAGTATGTCCACTGCTTTTTTGAAGGGTAGTTGTCTCTGCTTTGAAGGTAGTTTCCTCCCCTCCCCACCACCCAAACACGACCTTTGATGCACGCCACACACGTGACTCCCGTGCGCGCTTGCGCGTCCATGCCTAGCACACGTCGTCCATGCATGTATTTTGAACCATATATTACCATATCAGGGGGTAGGATGATAATTTGTATCCTCTACACCTGCCTATTATATATATCACGAGCGCCGTGCGCGGGGAGACAGCCGGGAGACCTTCCTCTCCGCCAACGCACCGCCTACGTAACGTTTCCTAACAAAAGATGGACGCCTGTTATTCAATGAACTCTGTTACATCAGTCGCCCACTGTGCGGAGGGCATCGAGCGGCTATACGAGGGTATCATCGCGAACCCCTATGTGAATAGCAATGAGTTTAAAGCGTGGTCGCAGCTGCCTCGCGATGCCCTCCTTGCGCGAAGAATTGTCGCCATTCATTCATCAGTGGAATCAGTTTTGCCTATCTGCGAGAAAAATCACAGCCTATATAATAGCACTGCCTATAGGAACATGCGCGGCTATAACATCATTTATATGCAAAGTGCGGAACGGGAGGGATCCTTGCTTCGTATGCGACTCTTGCCACCGTCAGCCGACGTCTCTCTCGTAAGCTGCACCATACGGGAATGTGTGTGTGTTGTGTGGTGTGTGTGTGTGTGGCGTGCGTGCGACTGCGTGGCGTGCGTGCGTGCGTGCGTGCTGGTGCGTGCGTGCGTGCTTGTCGACCTGTGGGCTGAGGTCCGGTGCGTGCGTGCCGTGCGTGGTGCTGTGCCGTGGCGCGCGCGTGCGTGCGTTGCCGTGCTGCCCGTGTGTGGCTGAGCTGTGTGTGCGCCGTGTATGTTCGTGTGTGTGTGTGTATGTGCGGGGGTGTGTGTGTGTGTTGTGCTGCTGTGTGTGTGCGGTGCCCCCGTGCGATGCGTGCGGTGCCGTGCGTTGCGGTGTGTGTGTGTGCGCTGCTGCGTGCGTGCGTGCTGGGTGTGTTGTGTGTGATGTGTGTGCGTGCTCAGGGCGTTTCGTGGCGCGCCGCCGCGCGTTGCGTGCGTGACCTGCGCTCGTGCGTGCCGTGCGTGCGGTGTGAGTGGGTGTGCGCGTGTTATGGCCGTGTGTGTGTGTATGTGCGTGTGGTGTGTGTATGTGCTGTGTGTGTGTGTGTGTGGCGTCGCGTGCGTGCCGGTGTGTGTGCAGTCTGTGTGTGTCGTCGCGTGGCGTCGCTGTTGCGTCGTGTGTGTGTGTGTGTGGTGTGTATGTTGTGTGTGTGTGTATGTGTGTGTGCGAGTGTAGATAAAGGAAGGATAGGTGTAAAAATATATTGCAGCCTGTTTTGTTTAAACGTGACGTTATGGTTACGCAACGATGTAGAAACAGCGGTGTTGTGTGTGCACGTACTTCAGTCTCGGTGTTTAATTGTGAAGATATATATATTATATATATATATGATTACTTGATATAGCTGTATCTATTCCTGTGTACTGGTGCGTAATCCGTGTTAAATGCATGTATAACTTGGTGAGGAGTGACAGTGAGGCATTCGCAGGCGTATTATTAGTGGAATGTCTGGGCTTAATTACGTTAATTACTGGATGAATGCGGAATCAGCTAGCGGAAGGTGTAACTGTGGTGTGCATAAATTGCGCGGACTCTTGTTGAAGACGAGGGGGAGATTTATGACGGGGAGCAGGAATTGAAATTATTTGGAAGAGATCCTTGTAAGGACTGCTCGTTGTTACCTGGCGCCGTAAGCTGCGACATTTTCTTCTCCTGGATGGATTGAATTCGAATCGGTGATGGATCGGTTGGTATGTGAGTAGCTCTAGAAGACTATAGCCCAATCGCTCGTGCCACAGGCCTGAGTTCTAGAGCTAGGTATGCGACGGGTGCCGCCCTCTAACCTTCTCCGC
>NW_014577554.1:71888-78490 GCF_000485595.1 Priapulus caudatus | reverse complement strand
TATATATAATAACACATACATATCTATGCCGCGGTGCAAACTAGAGGTAATGATGTGCAGATAGTAGTAAACATGCAGAAGAAGAAAAGTGCCCGCTGCCACACGCCTGTCTTCCTTACCATATGCCGCACCAAAAATACGAGCAAAATCATCCTCATCATCATCATCATCATCATCACCATCACCATCAGAATAGGGGCGCGAAAGATAAATGCAGTGCAGGGTTGACTGAGGGTTCCCGCTAGATGCGTTATTGCTATTGTAACGGTTAATAAAAACTCGGTAGGCGGTCGGTGGAACGACCGTCCATCCACCCTGTGTTGTGTAGCACAACAACAACAATAATAACTAGTGGTAGAATGCTGCGTGAAGTCTCGCGCGAAATAGTGAGAAATCTCTCGTAAAGTACAGAGAAATCTCGCGCGAAATAGCAAGAAATCTCGCGTGAAACATGTGAGAAATCTTGCGCGAAATACCGAAAAATCCTGCGCGAAATAGCGAGACATATATAGCGATAACTTCCAGCACCGAAAAACTTAGAAAACGTCATTGGAATTCGTGTGCTAAGGTGCGACAAGCAAGCAGTCAGGCGGGCACAAACCTATGCTACATGTATATATATATATATATATATAATATATGTGTACGTATGTATAGCTACCTGTGATCGGAAAGGTCAACAAATCTACTGCTTATAATCTATGAAGTACGTAGGCACAACACACGCGTTGCGGCATATTCTCACTCTTCAATTAGTAACACGATATTAAGTAATAAATATGTGCTTCAAAACTCTCGGTTGCGTATTCCTGCCTCTCAGTCGAAAAACGCGCACTGCAGAGGCAATAAAATTCATCATATTTCAATAAATGCATCGCGCCATGCAAGAATCATGTATAATATATATATGCGTATGTATTTTTATGTATAGAAAGAGAGAATAATGAGTGTGCATGATTGACACCGATGAAATTAACCTACTGGAGACTTGGGGACGGTAGACGTGTGGATCGGAAGTGATCACCGGCGCCACCTACCGATCGGATATATATTTACAGCGGTCAGCGAGTGGCCGTCACAACATCGGCGAAGGATCAGTGCGCCGTTGGGTCAAGCCATCCTGAAGCCAGCCTTGCAGAATTCCCCGACGAAGACAGACGTGCACGTGGCGCACTCTAGTGTTCTTTGCGTCGACTTCCGCCAAGTCTTGCGCATCTCGAGTTCCGAGCACGTGCCTCGCCCCGCCGGGCCTCGCTCCCACTGCCGGGCTCCTGCTCTCCCGCCGGGCCTCGCTCCCACTGCCGGGCTCCCGCTCTCCCGCCGGGCCTCGCTCCCACTGCTGGGCTCCCGCTCTCCCGCCGGGCATCACTCCCACTGCCGGTCCTCGATCCCTCGCTGGACTCCCACTCTCCCCGCTCTTCCCGCCGAGCCCTCTCCCCTCTCCCACTCTCCCCCTGCACCTCTCCCGCTCTCACTGCACGTCCCAGATCTCGGCGAGCAGCGGCGGCAGCTTGTGGTGCTGCAGCTTCAGCGAGAAGAGCATCTCCGAGTGCTCGTTCGAGAAGCTGCGAAGCTCCGTGAGCTTCATGAGGAGGCGGGCGAGCACGTTGGACGAGGCGCCGGGCGGACGCTGCAGCTGCGTGTACGCGCGCAGCGCCTCCAGGTAGATCTCCTGGATCTTCTCGACCTTGCGCGGGTCGACGAGGCTCGGCCGCTCTGCAACGAAACGAGACACTGTGAGAGGTGTTAGAGCTAACTGCATGCAGCGCCCCGCCCCTTCGTACAACTCAGGATACCACTGCCACAAGGCTCGTACTATTTTTCAAGTGGGCGGAGCTCCGGGTTAATCCAGCGAATGGCAATCCAATAGCCGCGTATGAGTTGAAAGTAGTAAATGAGCACACAATCCGCGCACTATTTCGTATCACTATTTTATCAAATTTTTCATAAAATAATGGTCGGATTTTTAATATCTTTGCAACTTTTATTGATACAAATGTTATTACATAGGATACGAGTAACCTAGCCGCTGTAAAACTTGTGGTAAAAAAGTGTTAGAAATTCTCACGGAAATCTACTTGAGGCAGTAGAGAATTGAGCCAGAGCGAGAGCACCATCTGTCGTGGAGTTTGGTGTTAGATATGTGTGCGGAGCCACCCCACCTCCTTCTTCTCAGCTTCCTACTCCCTCTTATTGTCCTCTTGCTCATTCTCCTCCTCCCCCTCTCATTGTCCTCCTACTTATTCTCCCCCTGCTCATCTTCCTCCTTCCCCTCCTCCCTCTCGTTGTTCTCTTACTCAATCTCCTCCTCCTTCTCCTCGCCTCTCTCTCTCATCCCCACCTCTTCCCCTGCATTTCCTCTCTCTCCCTCCTTCCCTCCCTCTCCTCCCCTCCCTCTCCTTCTCTACCTTCTCTCCACCTCCCTTCCCTCTCTTCCTCTCTCGCTTGCATGCGTACCTGATAAAATAAAAACCGTTAATTTCCTCCCTATCTCCACCCTCTCCCTCCCCTTTCCCACCCTCTTCCCTCCCTCTTCACCCTCCTCCTCCTCCCGCACCTCCTCCCTCTCCCCCTCTCCAGCACATACCTGAGAAGATGACGATGGCAGTGAGCAGGGCGTACTCAGCGTTGTCCACCTTCATCGCCGCCATGCCGCGGCTGAACTCAAAGATCGTGTCGGCCGTCTCTCCGACGCCCGCCTTCCGGTACGTCTCGCGCGTGTACGGGTGTCCGTTGCCGAACACCACGGCGTCCGTGTCCAGGTCGTAGCGGCGCGCAGACCGCAGCAGTATCACCTCGATTGCAGACGCCTGAGAGAGAGGGAGACAAACGCAGTCGTTGAAGCGTCGCGAGCAAGAAAGAGAGAGAGAGAAAGAGAGAGCGAGAGAGCGAGCAAGAAAGAGAGAGAGAGAGAGAGAGAGAGAGAGAGAGAGAGAGAGAGAGAGAGAGAGAGAGAGAGAGAGAGAGAGAGAGAATCATCCTTTGTGAGTTTATTTTTTTTATACAAAAAGCAAGTGGCAAGTGGACCATCTTTTATTAAATCTATCTAGATAACTGTATTGTGCAGCAGGGTATTCTTCTATTCTGTAATAAGCTGCTAATTCTAATAAGCTTTTTTAATTTGGTCTCTATATTGTTGCTGCTTACGCAAACAATACACGATCTGCACAAAACCTCACTACTAGCCAAGCTGCAGCAGTATCTTCATAGAACCACAACTATATACCCATTAAATAAGTTCATTCGGTTGGTCGATAATAGAGCTACTTGGTTAATTTTTACTCAACCTTTTGGTTGAGTAAAAATGAACCAAGATAGCTCCATAACTATATATAAACCATGATATTTACATAGAGTTATATCTACATAGAACTGTAACTACGTGGAATCGTAACTACACAAAATTGTAACTACATAGAACTGTATCTGCATAGAAATGTATTTACATAGAATCGTGACTACAGGTGTAGCCGTGTCGTCACTACATGAGGGGAGAGGTTGCTACTGACCTTGTGCTCGATGCCCGCGACCTCCATCCCCGGTCCCAGCGGCAGACGCACGTTGTGTTCAGCCAGCAGGGGGCCGATGCTCTGGTCCAACTCGTGGTTCAATACGCTCTACAACAAACAACAACAGTGTGCAACGTTAGCGCAACAACAAACAACAACGATGTGCAACGTTAGCGCAACAACAAACAACAACAGTGTGCAACGTTAGCGCAACAACAAACAACAACAATGTGCAACATTAGTGCAACAACAAACAACAACAGTGTGCAACGTTAGCACAACAACAATGTGCAACATTAGTGCAACAACAAACGACAACAGTGTGCAACGTTAGCACAACCACAATGTTAAGAGAGAGTGAGAGCGTGAGAGGAATGGCGTCAGCGAGTGGACGTGATTTTTTTTAATTAGTTTTTTCAATGTGAGAGATCGAATCAATTAATTTTAATTTTAATTTTAAATAAGATCTCTTGATTAATGAAAAATTATATTTATTATAATACAAAATAAAACATTAATTTAAGAAAAGTTCCTCCATTTCGAGAAACAAACGCCGTCGATGAATTAGAGTGGGCGTAAAACTTAGATAGAGAGGGAGAGAGAGAGAAAGGCATCGCGTCAGCGAATTATACTTAGAATTAAACGAAAAATAAAAGTAGACTTGGGTGTGTTTTTTATAATATCATGGTTAGGTACCAAAGGGCGATATGCGCTACGCAACACAATAAGTGCTACTGCTATACTAATGAGTTTGTATATCATGAGAATCTGTTGTAAGATTTCGTCACTAACTCGTTTTCCGATCCGCTCGGCCGGTATATCATCCGGTCTTGTTAAATTCCTCCCCCACCCCCGCGCGAGTTCGTGCGCACCGCGCGACCCCCTCCCCCCCGTCGCCGCCGCAGCAGCAGTAGCAGCAGCAGCAATAGCAGCAGCAGCAGCAGCAGCAGCATTAGCAGCAGCAGCAGCAGTAGCAGCAGCAGCAGCAGTAGTAGTAGCAACAGCAGCAGCAGCAGTAGTAGCAGTAGCAGCAGCAGCAGCAGTAGTAGTAGTAGCAGCAGCAGCAGCAGCATTAGCAGCATCAGCAGCAGCAGCAGCAGCAACAACAACAGTAGCAGTAGCAGTAGCAGCAGCAACAACAGCAGCAGCGGCAGTAGCAGTAGCATCAGCAACAACAGCAGCAGCAGTAGCAGCATTAGCAGCCAACGAACCCCATCACACATCGTTACGTTACGCCGCAGCCGCTAATGTATAAAGTATGAAATTGTAACGCCAACGTCACTTTCCTGCCACTTTCCATTAAAATACGACAATCGTAAAAAAACGCGGCGTAAATTGCGCTACGTGAAGGAAAACGGAATCGGGTTGTGTGAATTCGCGCGCGCCGTGGCCCGACGACCCGTCACGTCAGTAGTAGCTTGCGTCATAATACCGCGCGCGCGCGTGCGCTGCACGGCGGGGTTAGCAACGGCGTGCACGCGCGCGTGTAAGTGGCAGCGGCGTGCGTGCGCGCGTGTAAGTGGCAGCGGCGTGCACGCGTGCGTGTAAGCGATAACGTCGGGCGTACGTGCGTGTAAGCGGCAGCGGCGTACGTGCGTGTGGAAGCGGCTGGTCTGCTTGTCGCCACCGTTGATGACGTACGCCATGTCAGAGGTGAGCACGAACGCCACTCTGTCCCTGTGAACACACACACACACACACATACATACATACATACACAAACATGACACAAACTTAGCCATGCACACAGGCGAACGCACACACACACACACACACATGCATGCCCGCACGCATGCACACACACACACACACGCGCGCACGCACTCGCACGCACGCACGCACGCGCGCACGCACTAGCACGCACACACACACACACGGACACGCATGCACGCACACACACGTCACACCCACCCACACACGCACGCACACACGCACATTATTGAGTAATAGAAATATTCATAAATATGTAATAGATACGTGTACAAGTGTTAGATAGGTACATACATACATGTGTGTATTTCTACACATATAAATTTCTAACAGATAGGTGTATAAATATTTGTCAAGACATGTATAAATATGTAATAGACACATGGTAAGAATATCTGTTAGCTACATGCATAAATATGTAAAAGAGACATGTATAAATATTTGATATAAAAACGTGAAAAATCGATCCCACCTCTTGATACTTCCGAACATCTGTGCATCGCCCAAGAACTTCCCAAAGTCGATGTGGAACATGTGACCATGATGCGTAAGCATGATGTTGTCGTTATGGCGATCGCCGACGCCGAGAACGTAGGTGGCGACACAATAGCCGGCGCACGACAGCGTGAAGTTGTCGACAGCCTGTCGATCATAAAGAGATGCGTAGAGCTAAAAGTGTGACTTACTAGTGACTAGATACAGAAATAAATATCACGAAAACCTACTACAATTTTTCTAAAAAAAAATAGAGATAATAATGAACGAATGAGAATAAATAAATACAATAATAAATAAATAAATATGACAATACATGAATAACTCTCTAGCTTTACTGTCTAGTGACTCCACCTGTGGGCCAGATAAGGCTTAGAGAGAATATAAAAGAAAACACGTAAAATAACAAAAATGAAAGAACAAAAAATTAATAATAGCACGTAATAATAATAATAACAATAATAATATATGATGGCACTAAATAATGATAAATAAAAACAATAATACTAATAAGAAGAAGAAGAGCAATAACAATAATAATAAGAAAAACAATAATTATAATAATCATAATATTAATTAAGTAAATAAACGACGGTGCAGCTTACCCGCTCGTATTCGAGTTCGGTAGGGTTGTGCTTCTGCAGCCACTCTGCGATCGGCCTGTCCTTGAACGACCCTGCCAGGCCGTGCTCCACCTGAATCTTACGCAGCGTCTCTGACTCCTGCACCATCTCCACGATGCCTGGAAGAATGACGATGCAAGCGCAGACGCGCCGCTTCGAATCACGAGTCACTGAGTATCACAGGTAGCGTGGGGGTTAGAATTAGAGTTAGGCTTTGGGTTAGGGTTAGGGTTAGGGTTAGGGTTAGGGTTAGGGCTAGGGTTAG
>NW_014577554.1:65161-70483 GCF_000485595.1 Priapulus caudatus | reverse complement strand
TGTGTCGCCTTGTTACATAAATTGCATCATCGTATCAAGGTTAGTAAACTGTAATGTATACTTCTAATGTCAATGGTAATGTATAGTGTATCTCATGAATAAAGTTTGTTTGTATTGTATACTGGAAATGCCAGAAATGCAATGTTATGTCTACAATTGTAACTGTTTTTATGACAATAAAAAAAAAATTAAAAAAAAATATAGAAGTATGAGCAGTGCCACAAGCCACCAGCCAGAACGTTTACCATCCACTGATAATCCACTGCCAGTGCTTATGTTTAGCTCTCTCAGCCGCTTTCATACTGCGAACGACTTTAAGCCCCCGCTGTCTGAAGCGCGGATTAACTTTGCTCGGATACGATCGTTCATCACTGCGCACGACTTTAGCCCGCTTCTGATAGCTGGGATAACTTCAGCTCCGGATAAGGCTCGTTTCATACTGCGCACGACTTTAGCCCGCTTCTGGAAGCGCGGATAAACTTCTAGCTCGGCGCATAAGCTCCCCCCTTTCATACTGCGCACGACTTTAAGCCCGCCTCTGAAGCGGGATAACTTCAGCTCGGATAAAGTCGTTTTATTACTGTGCACGACTTATAGCCCGCTTCTGCAAGCGGCGAAATAACTTCAGCTCGGATAAGTGGTGTTGTGATGACTGTGGCACGACTGGAGCCCGGCGTTGCTGAGAGCGGGGGATAAACCTTTAGCTCGGCATAGTCGTTTCATACTGCGCACGCACTGTCTAAGCCGCTCTGAAGCGATAACTTCAGCTCGGGATAGTCGGTTCATTACTGCGCACGACTTTAGCCCGCCTTTCTGAAGGGATAAACGTCAGCTCGATAAGTCGTTTTTATACTGCGCACGACTTTAGCCCGCTTCTGAAGCGGCGATAACTTCAGCTCGGATAAGTCGCTTTTATACTAAGTAGCACGACTTTAGCCCGCTTCTGAAGCGGATAACTTCAGCTCGATAAGTCGTTTTATACTGTCATGTCGACTTTAGCCGCTTCTGAACGCGGATAACTTCAGCTCGGATAATGTCGTTTATATACTGCTGCACGACTTTAAGCCCCGCTTCTGCAAGCGCGGCATAACTGTAGCTCCGCTAAGGGTGTTTCGACCTTTCATCTGGGCGTTTATCCCGCCGTATGGAAAGCGCATCAGAGTTAGCCACGTAGGTTTCACTAACGAATCTTTGGAGTTGGCGATGAGACAGGTGTGTTGTGAGGAAGATGTGTATTTTAAAAATGATCGTTTTTTTCAGCAATGTTTTTATTTCAACTCCTTCACGCTTCCTCTGAAGATCGCGTTTCAGAGCACGGAGGAGAGCGCGCCACCAATACACGTCATAGTCAAGGTACGATCGTGATTGCTGTTATTATGATGCTGATGTTGCTTTCATTGCTGCTGGGGATGCTGATGACGAAGAAGATGCTGCTGATAATGATAACGATGCTGGTAATGGTGATAACGATAATTGTTGCTGATGATAAGGATGTTGCTAATAGTGATAAAAATGATGATGATGATAATAGTGATGAAGATGATGATGATAATGGTAATGAAGAAGAATGCTATTAATATCGGTATGCCCTTCGCATATCGTAATGCAAGAAGCATGCTTTCTGCCGATGAATATGATGAATGGTGATGTATGCAGGCCAGTAATGCTCCTATAATATGGATTCCTCTGGCCTCTCCTCCACCAGGCTGGTGATGATCTGAGACAGGACATGCTCACGCTACAGCTCGTGCGAGTCATGGATAAGATCTGGCTTGCCGAGGGTCTGGACCTGAAACTGATCACCTTCCTCTGCGTCACCACTGGCAACAAGCAGGTACGTGTACCTGCGAGTCGCCTTCCCAGTATGCTGAAACCAGTTGCTTCAGCTAGTTGGCCTCGGAAGCCTGACATACAGTCCCCTTTAACCCAACCCCAACTCCTAACCCTAGCGTGCTAACACTAACTCTAACCCTGAGCCCAATAACCTTAACCCCTAGCCCTAAACCTTAAACCCTAAATCAGCTCTCTCTCTCTCTCTCTCTCTCTCTCTCTCTCTCGTTCGTCGTTCGTCGTCGTCTCTCTCTCTCTCTCTCTCTCTCTCTCTCTCTCTCTCTCTCTCTCTCTCTCTCTCTCTCTCTCCTCCCTCGCTCTCTGTCTCTCCCTCTCTCCTCCCTCTCTCCCTCCCTCCCTCCCTCTCTCACCAGTAGAGGTGGTGTGCGACGCGTATGCTGGACAGGGATCGCTCTAGCAGGAAGCAGGCGAGTGCGGAATCCTCGGTGCGCTCGAAGCGCAGAGCCTGCACGAGCTGGGGCAGGTAGTCACACACCTCATCGCTCGACATGCCGCGCAGCCACGCGAGCGCGGTGCGTCGCACCTGCGCGTCGATGTACCTGCCGGGTGTAACGAGATAACGATTAGGAGACGGGTAACCGGTGATGTGTGTGGGTTGAGATGCCTTCGTGGCCTAGTGGTTAGGCCACGTGTACTGTCCACTGAAGGCTGTGAGTTCCACCCCCGGCCGCAAATCTTGTTTCCCTACACGTTATATCCATTGGGCTCCTCTGATTGGCTGCTTTGATTTGACCACACCATAGATAGTGTTTGAGATACCATAGATAGTATATAAGCTGATTCGGTTTATAGTTAGTGTTAGGGTTAAGGTTAGGATTTTTGCATCATTCCTTGATATACGGAAAGTCTGATGCGGAAGTTGATATGCGTATATCAAGCCCAATGGATATAACGTGTGGGGGAAAAAAATTCGCTCCCCGGCCGGGGCAGTGAATTTTCTCAAGGTGTAAAAACCTGGCTCTGAACATTGGAGACTGTGAATCTCCCGTGGCTTGGATGACCACGTAAAATGGCGGTCCCGTCTCCAGTAATACGAAAAGCCAATGGGGACGTAAAAGAACCACTGAGGGCGCAAAAACAAACTCTGGCTGTGACCACCCTCAGTGCCATCCAGTGCCATTCGCTATAGCCGTATATAGCGCTGTTGGCAGACAGAGAGGAGTGGCGATCCCTGTCTGGCATGAGCTACAGAAAGGAATAATAACCGAGGAGACTCGAAATAATAATAATTATTATTATTATTAACGGGTGAGGTGTGCGGGTTGACGTACCTGCGGGTAATTAGAAGAGGATAACGCGATAATTATTCGATGATTAGGTTCAGGTAGCAGGTATGGTTTGCGGGATGAAGCAGGCGATATTGTGTTTGTTGCCACGGTGACCGCGTCGTCCGGTACTCACTGTGGCAGCAGGAACTGCAGCGTCCCACCCCTACCATTAACTCACGAGCAGACGAAACCGTTGCCACGGTGACCGCGTCGTCTGGTACTCACTGTGGCAGCAGGAACTGCAGCGCCTCGGTCGGCTGTAGCGGGTGGTAGACCTCCCAGTACCGCAGCATGCAGTAGATGTCCGGCAAGCACGCCCAGTCCCAGCCGTGCGCCGCGCGCAGCAGCCGCGGGAGGGCGCCACCGATGCCGTACATGTAGTTACGCTTCTCCCACAGCAGGTCGCGCTCCTCGCGGGTGCACCTGCCACGAGGTCAGAGGTCACGACGTCAGAGGTCACGAGGTCAGGCGAATAGGTCACGAGGCAGGAGGATAAAGGCCATGTCTACGCCAGATGCTACAGTTGTTTAAACGATCGCAAAAGTTCGAAATAATACTCTGATAAACAGTAAATTCAATAATATTTCGATACAAACATCAACTAGAAAGTTTCTTCGAACGTATTTTCAAGCAATGGTTTTGGGGAAAAATGTCTGGTTCAGAGCAATCGTTAGAAATAGCCAACAGCACGTACGGTTTCTAGGCAGAATGTTCCAGTAGCTTTCACGATAAGCTCACTAACTTATCAAGCAAACTCACATCACACTTTTAAACATACTTAGCATGCAGTGTGATTGTAGCGCCATCTGCGGGGACATTTACGTGACATTCTAATCAGTGACACTCGCGTGTGTGTGAGAGATGCGTTGTTCTTACTGCGTTAGAATGTCTTTGTCCAGGATTTCCTCGATCTGGTGTTGCTCCGGAGGGTCCAGACTCGCAAACTCTCGCGTCTCGCTGAGACAAACGCAAAAAACGGAACAATCAACTTACACGTCCACCGCTCACAGACATGCAAGTGCATGCGACACTGCACCAATAAACTTTACAAGACCAAAAGCCTGCCATCAGAGACATTATAAATACTTATGACATGATACGACTAAACTGATTTTTGAAGCGAAACGTTTGACGCGAAGTGGAAAAGGTTTTCGCATTATAGATTCGAGATAATCGTAACTTCTTGGGATGTTTTCTGACGACAAGCCCATGAGATTCACATTCTATTTCTCCATCTCATTGCTCTGATACACTCGCCGGTAATCAATCAGTCAGTGGCAAATACTCACCAATGTATTTCTCGTGCCCTTTGTTGTGTGACAGAAAAACAGGAGAAATAGACACACGGGGTAAAACGTTTGTCAACCGCCACAAGACACTTATGACTTGTTCCATTGTCATAACATTGTCATCAACAGTCCGTTGTCGCCACAAGACACTTTACACGACTCGCATAGCTAGCATGACTGTGTGCACGTCTTCTGCATCTACATCTGCGTAACTGCAGCGCTAGCTACTCTGGCGTATGACGTGTAGTCGTGTACCTTAGGTTTCCTTGCAAGACCTCAGGGAATCGGATGTTGTCGTCAAATTCTGGAAGATCGATCTGTAATCGGCCATACAAGATTTACATTATATTCGTTTGAATGAATTTTCTCTAGAGATAACTGCAGATAACGGCTGAACTGCCTGAACGCCCACCTACCCCCCTGCCAGCCTGCCTGCCAGCCTGGCTACCTGCCTGCTTGCCAGCCTGGCTACCCATCCGCCTGCCTACCCTTACTGCTTGCCCACCTGCCTCCCTGCCCACCTGCCTGCCTGCCAGCCTGCCTACCTACCAACCTGCCAATCCACCTACCTGCCCCCTGCCCACCTGCCTGCCTGCCTGGCTGTCTGCCTCCCTGCCTGCCTACTGGCCTCCCTGCCTGCCTGCCTGCCTGCCAGCCTGCCTGCCTGCCAGCCTGCCTGCCTGCCTGCTCACCCACCTACCTGCCGGCCTGCCTGCCTGCCTGTCTGCCTGCCTACTGGCCTCCCTGCTTGCCTGCCTGCCTGCCTGCCTGCCTGCCAGCCTGCCTGCCTGCCTGCTCACCCCCTACCTGCCTGCCTGCCGGCCTGCCTGCCGGCCTGCCTGCCGGCCTGCCTGCCGGCCTGCCTGCCGGCCTGCCTGCCGGCCTGCCTGCCGGCCTGCCTGCCTACCTGCCTG
>NW_014577554.1:60491-65151 GCF_000485595.1 Priapulus caudatus | reverse complement strand
CCTGCCTGCCTACCTGCCTGCCAGCCTGCCTGCCTACCTGCCTGCCTACCTGCCTGCCAGCCTGCCTGCCTACCTGCCTGCCAGCCTGCCTGCCTGCCTGCCCACCTACCCACCCATCCACCTACCTGCCCCCCGCCTATCTGCCTGCTTACCTGCCCATCCACCTACCTGCCCGCCCACCTGCCCACCAGCCTGCGTGTCAACATTTACCTGTAGGAGAACGCTGTCTGGCTGGTCTAGGTTTGATCCCCGCGGTCCGACAGGTTCCACCGGTCTGTCCATCCACATTCCCAGCAGATAGGTGCCCTGCGCCAACTCACTGCGAAGACAGGAAGCACACACGTACACACACACGTACAGACACACATACACACACACGTACAGACACACGTACAGACACACGTACAGACACACGTACAGACACACGTACAGACACACGTACAGACACACGTACACACACACGTACAGACACACGTACACACACGTACAGACACACGTACACACACACGTACACACACACGTACAGACACACGTACAGACACACGTACAGACACACGTACACACACACGTACAGACACACGTACAGACACACGTACACACACACGTACAGACACACGTACAGACACACGTACAGACACACGTACACACACACGTACACACACACGTACAGACACACGTACAGACACACGTACAGACACACGTACAGACACACGTACACACACACGTACAGACACACGTACAGACACACGTACACACACGTACAGACACACGTACAGACACACGTACACACACACACGTACAGACACACATACAGACACACGTACAGACGCGGACATTTGTAACATGCACGAGCAAAAAGCTATCGGAAATGCGCACAGTCAGCAGCGTGTGCAAAACCTCGCGTCACAATCCAATTGTACTGCAAACGACACGATATTGCAGCGACAGTGACTGAATTCAATCTTCTGCATTAAATATCTTCTCAAGGTCGAACAATCACTTCTCAAGGTCAAAGCACTCACTTCTCAAGGTCATATTACTACTGACTTCTCAAGGTTATATTACCACCCACATCTCAAGGTCATACTAGCACTACTCACTTCTCAAGGTTATATTACCACTCACTTCTCAAGGTCATATTACTTACTACTCACTTCTTAAGGTCGTACTACGCCTCACTTCTCAAGGTTATATTACCACTCACGTGTCAAGGTCGTACTACTCACTTTTCGAGGTCGAACAGGTCGAGCGACGTCCATCCGATGATGTCGCGCACCTGCTTCTCCACCTCGTTCTTGCCCTCCGACGGCACTACCCTGAGTCCGTAGAGCCTCAGCACGAGCCGCGACTCCCGCGGCAGCAGGCACAGCGGCAGCGTAGGGTACTGCACCCTGCGGAGACACCGTCGCCGCGTTACAGGGTAGTACGGGTGGCAAGATTTAACGGTGTAGTTAAGTGATGTGTTACAGGGCGGAGGGAAAAGCAAGGGGAGGAAAGGGGATCTTCAAACATAGTGAGTGCACAACTTAAGCAGAGTAACACAGCAGAAAAGCAGCGAATCCGAACGAGTGCGCGTGCGTGCGACACTTCGCCATGCTTCGCCACACATCGCAACACTTCGCAACACTTCGCAACTTTTCGCAACGCATTGCAACACTTCGCAACACTTTGTCTCTCCACACTCACCACTCGTCGAAGACGAGCTTCTCGAAGAATTCGGCGGCGGCGCGCGTCGCCTTCGTCCACACGTCCGGGCAGAGCCGCCGCGTGCCATGGTGGATGCCGCAGCTGAGCCGGTAGCTGTCGTAGAGGGCGCTCCAGCGCGCGGGAAGCCGGTGCGCCGACACCACGTTCAGGATCAGGTTGTCGAGCATGTCCGTGACGAGCTTCGCCTCACCTGTAACGCACGACGGCAGGTGTGTAGGTAGCTAGGTAGGTGGATAGGTGGGTGCATAGGTAGGTTGGTAGATAGGTAGGTAATTATAAGTAGGCAGGGAGGTAGATAGATAGGTAGGTAAACAGGCAGGAAGGAAGGCAGGCAGGCAGGGAGGCAGGAAGGAAGGCAGGCAGGCAGGGAGGCAGGAAGGCAGGCAGGCAGACAATAAGGCAGGCAGGCAGGCTGGCAAGTAAGCAGGTAGACAGGAAGGTGGACAGTTGAGTGTACACGAAGGCATGTAGATATGTAAGTAAGAAGTTGGGTGATTTGAGTGAGTGGGAGTACAGTGCCTTCTTCACTGCCCTAAATCAGTAAATCCCCCATATTTTCTACAACAAACAAATCTGTTAAATTCTACAATTCTTCTTCCCTCTAAACCTGGCAACACTCCACGCTGTTTCCTCCTCCCGGGAGCGATCACATCGCGCGACCTCGCTTGCCTACCTTTCGGCTCGCAGAGCGCGATTACGGTGAAGTTGGGTTTGAAGGCGGCGCAGTACATGACGACCAGCCGCCGCAAGGCATCGTTCAAATGCTCCACGGCCATGATCATGTTACTGCAACGACAACGACAGCAGTAGCGTCAGTGAAAAAATACACGGGGGCACAGGGCGATTTAGCCCCCGAAATGCCAAAAAGAGCCCTGGAAATGCCAAAAAGAGCCCCCGTAAATTTGCATAGAGTTCAATGCAAACCAAACTTTAGAGTGCTATTTTCATGCACGCGAGCTTAAAAAGTAGCCCTCCGAAAAATCCCAAATTTTATTTTTTTCCCTGAGTAGCGTGGTTAGTATACAACATACTCGACACTCCACGGGTAGGTATCTCCTGCCAGACAGTCCCCTCACTACTGTAACAATACAGCAGCAGTAGCAGCAGTGTTAGTATTCAAAACATGCTTAGAGGTAGGTACCTCCTCACTACCCTGACTCTATCAGACAGTCCCCTCACTACTGTAACAATACAGCAGCAGCAGCAGTGTTAGTATTCTACATGCTTAGAGGTAGGTACCTCCTCACTACCCTGACCCTATCAGACAGTCCCCTCTCTACTGTAACAATACAGCAGTAGCAGCAGTACTGCATGGCTACATTTCTGCTTCCTGCACCCACTGGACACCATTCTACAAAAGAGGACACCCAACTCTGCACTCGGTCATGATAAAAGTGCGTACGCAAAAGTCACGGAGTTACATTATCACAGATATCATTACGTTTCAGTGTATTAAAAACAGATGGTGTTAACCTAAACGGCGCACATACGAATCCCATCGCTGACTTCCACTAATAGTCTATAGTCTATAGTCAACGTCAAGTCTATAGTCAACGTTTACTGCACCGCTACCAGGGGGTGCGACCGGCAAAGTGAACAGCGCGCCGCTGGTAGGCTGTTGAGTCCGCTGGCGTCACCCGCTCACCTGTTTCGCGAGACGTTGACGACGGTGAAGTTGGCATGCTCAGTGTCAGCCGCCGCCGTGCGCTCGTCCCCCGCCGCCGCCTCCGTCAGCTCCTGAAACACAAACATGGCGCCCCCTGGTGTCAACACGTCGCGGAATTTCGCGTGCACACTTGTGCACTGCTTGTGTATCGAGAAAAGCAAAACCACATGCTGATGCTGCCATGCTGATAATTGGCTTTAGAGGAAAGGTATCACTAGCAACACTAATATATTCAATTCAACAATGTCAATTAATATAAATAATCTATAAAGAACAATAAAGAATGAATAATAGTAATTGAAAAAACAAGAATCAATCATAATAAATCAAAAATCATAATGAATAATCACGAATTTATCAATCATCAATAATTAATAAAATCAACAGTTAACAGTCAATAATGAATAATAATCCATCAATAACGGACACTAATCAATCAATAACCAATGACTACTAATCGATCAATAATCAATTATAAATGATAATCAATCAATAATCGGTGATCGCTCACCTGCAGTGCGCGTGTGATATCGTTCGTCTCTAGGCGATGCATCATGGTACAGATCGCCTTGACAGCCTGCTTCAGACCGGTAGTGTTAATCCTATCCGAACCACCCTGCAAGCACCACGCAAGAGAGACTGTAACGTCTCTTTTACATATGTTGTACAGATGTCACATTGGATTAGTAATCGTAGATAGGGTGGGTTTTACAGAGAGAAGGGTTGGGCGTTTGGCATACAGATGAGAAATAGTTAGGTTGGGTACGGCGCGGATATGTTGCGGATGTGAGGTTGACACGTATACAGATGTCGACCATATGTACATTTCCCGCGTAATAGTTTGAACAAGGGAGAGAGTGGTGTGTGATTGGCTAGAGTAGAGTAGAGCTGGACAGTGATTGGATAAGAGCGTGATATATAAGGGACGGGAGAGCATTTGAACGGGAGGATTGGAACTGACGGTGGAAGCAGGACAGGACGGGACGACGAGATGGCGACTGTTATGGTTGTAAACAATATATTTCTTTAATTGAACACAAATTCTATATGTCTTCTGGATTATTTATACTTTAAATTATACATACAAACCACGCTCTACAAGACCGTCTCACCACCACATCCCGGTCGTTCGACCACCACGTGCCATGCGTCGCCGGGGAAGCTGTTTTTGTCAGACGTTCAGTGCATTGCGATTTTTTTTTTCTGCTCGGTTTCTTGGGCCTTTTAGCAATTCCCAAAGCTTAAACGACCCCCCATCTTCCTTTCTCTTGTATGTAAATCGTACTT
>NW_014577554.1:58438-60481 GCF_000485595.1 Priapulus caudatus | reverse complement strand
CTACCCTGACCCTATTAGACAGTCCCCTCACTACTGTAACAATGCAGCAGCAGCAGCAACAGCAGCAGTGTTAGTATTCTACATGCTTAGAGGTAGGTACCTCCTCACTACCCTGGCTCTATCAGACAGTCCCCTCACTACTGTAACAATACAGCAGCAGCAACAGCAGCAGTGTTAGTATTCTACATGCTTAGAGGTAGGTACCTCCTCACTACCCTGGCTCTATCAGACAGTCCCCTCACTACTGTAACAATACAGCAGCAGCAGCAGCAGCAGTATTAGTATTCTACATGCTTAGAGGTAGGTACCTCCTCACTACCCTGACCCTATCTGACAGTCCCCTCACTACTGTAACAATACAGCAGCAGCAGCAGCAGTGTTAATATTCTACATACTTAGAGGTAGGTACCTCCTCACTACCCTGACCCTATCAAACAGTCCCCTCACTACTGTAACAATACAGCAGCAGCAGCAGCAGCAGCAGTATCAGTATTCTACATGCTTAGAGGTAGGTACCTCCTCACTACCCTGACCCTATCAGACAGTCCCCTCTCTACTGTAACAATACGGCAGCAACAGCAGTACTGCATGGCTACATTTCTGCTTCCTGCACCCACTGGACACCATTCTACAAAAGAGGACACCCAACTCTGCACTCGGTCATGATAAAAGTGCGTACGCAAAAGTCACGGAGTTACATTATCACAGATATCATTACGTTTCAGTTTATTAAAAACAGACGGTGTTAACCTAAACAGCGCACATACGAATCCCATCGCTGACTTCCACTAATAGTCTATAGTCTATAGTCAACGTCAAGTCTATAGTCAACGTTTACTGCACCGCTACCAGGGGGTGCGACCGGCAAAGTGAACAGCGCGCCGCTGGTAGGCTGTTGAGTCCGCTGGCGTCACCCGCTCACCTGTTTCGCGAGACGTTGACGACGGTGAAGTTGACATGCTCCGTGTCAGCCGCCGCCGTCCGCTCGTCCCCCGCCGCCGCCTCCGTCAGCTCCTGAAACACAAACACGGCGCCCCCTGGTGTCAACACGCCGCGGAATTTCACGTGCGGACGTGTGCACTGCTTGTGCATCGAGAAAAGCCAAACCACATGCTGATACTGACATGCTGATAATTGGCTTTAGAGGAAAGGTATCACTAGCTATACTAATATATTCAATTCAACAATGTCAATTAATATAAATAATCTATAAAGAACAATAAAGAACGAATAATAGTAATTGAAAAAAACAAAAATCAATCATAATAAATCAAAAATCATAATGAATAATCAATTATCAATAATTAAAATCCACAGTCAACAGTCAATAATGAATAATAATCCATCAATAACGGACACTAATCAATCAATAACCAATGACTACTAATCGATCAATAATCAATTATAAATGATAATCAATCAATAATCGGTGATCGCTCACCTGCAGTGCGCGTGTGATATCGTTCGTCTCTAGGCGATGCATCATGGTACAGATCGCCTTGACAGCCTGCTTCAGACCGGTAGTGTTAATCCTATCCGAACCACCCTGCAAGCACCACGCGAGAGAGACCGTCTCACCACCACATCACGGTCGTTCGACCACCACGGGCCATCCGTCGCCGGGGAAGCTGTTTTTTTTATCAGACGTTCAGTGCATTGCGAGTTATTTTTCTGCTCGGTTTCTTGGGCCTTTTAGCAATTCCCGAAGCTTAAACGACCCCCCATCTTCCTTTCTCTTGTATGTAAATCGTACTTTTGAAGATCTGAGCCTGTAGCTTTCTCTCTCTCCCTCCTCCTATCTCCCCCGATCCTATGCCTTCTTCTCCCTTCCTCCAAACCTCAAAGATCTAAACCTGTATCTCTTCCACCTTCCTCCCCCCTCCCCTTCTCCCTTCCTCCATACCTCAAAGATCTAAACCTGTATCTCTTCCACCTTCCTCTCCCCTCCCCTTCTCCCTTCCTCCATACCTCAAAGATCTAAACCTGTATCTCTTCCACCTTCCTCTCCCCTCCCCTTCTCCCTTCCTCCATACCTCAAAGATC
>NW_014577554.1:47890-58428 GCF_000485595.1 Priapulus caudatus | reverse complement strand
CATCAGCGCGGGAGCACAGCAGCAGCAGTGATAGTATTCTAACATTGCTAGAGTATGGTACTCCGTCACTACCCTGACCTATTCCAGCATCCTCTTACTGCTACAATACGGCAGAACACAGTACTGGCATGGCGTACAGTTCTGCTCTTGCTGCACCCATGACACATTATAAAAAGAGGACATCCCAACTGCATCGGTACGATAAAAGTGCGTACGCAAAAGTCACGGAAGTTAATTATAACAGTATCATTACGTTTCAGTTTATTTAAAGAAACGTATTTAAGCCTAACAGCGCACAATACGAAAATCCATCAGTGAACTTCACTATAGGTTAACGTTTACTGCGCCGGCTAGCCAGGGGTGCGACGGCAAACGCACGAGTGAACAGCCCCGCGGTAGGTGTCGAGTCCGTGGCGTCACCGCTACCTGTTCCGAGACGTTGACGCGGTGAAGTTGACATGGCTCGTTGTCAGCCGCCGCGTCGCTCAGTCCCGCAGCCGCTCCGTTCAGTTCCTGAAACACAAACACGGCGCCCGTGGTCAACACGCGCGGATTTCACTGTGCTGAGTTGTGACTGCTTGGCATCGAGGAAAAGCCAATTACCACATGCTCGTACTGAACATTGTGATAATGGCTTTAGAGAAAGGACACTAGCGTATACTATATATCAATCACAATGTCAATAATATAAATAATCTATAAAGACAATAAAGAACGGCATAATAGGAATTGGAAAAAAACAAAATCAATTCATAATAAATCAAAATTCATAATGAACTCATCACGAATTTATCATGATCATATAAATTAATAAAATCAACATTCAACAGTCAAATAATGAATAATAATCCATCAATTAATAGACACTAATCAATCAATACCATGACTACTAATCGATCAATAATCATTATAAATGATAATCAATCATAATCGGTGATCGCCCTCACCTGCAGTGCGCTGTGATAATCGTTCGTCTCTAGCGATGCATCATGGTACAGATCGCCTTGACAGGCCACTGCTTCCAGACGGTAGTGTTAATCCTATCGAACACCTGTCAAGCACACGCAAAGAAGGACCGTCTCACCACACATCCCGGGTCGCTCAACATCACGGTGCCATCCGTCGTCGGGTAAGTGTTTTTTTTATCAGACGTTCAAGGCAAATTGAAATTTTTCTTCTGCTCGGTTTTCTTGGCCTTTAGCAATTCCCGGAGCTTAAGCACCCCATTTCCCTTTCTCTTGTATGTGAATCGTCATTACTTGAGGATCTGGCTTGTGCTTTTCTCCTTCTCCCTGCCTCCATTCCCCTATCCTATGCCTTTTTCCCTCTTCCTCCATTACTCAAAGATCTAACTTATCTCTTCACCTTCTAGCCTCGCCTATCTGCCTTCCTCCCTACCCCTTGGAAGATCTGAGCCTTGTAGCTTCTCAAGCTTCCTTCTCGAAGGTCTCAGCAGCAGATTGTGATGCTTCCTTCGTGACGAGGTCCGGGAAAACGCAGTGCGGCCCCGCGGGGCCGCTCGCGGCTCACCACGACAGGCGTGCTCACTTCTCCCGCCTAGCTTGCGTGGCGACTGGGAAGAAAGACGATGTAGGTGACTGTCGATCGAAAAGACATCGTGGGGGGGGTTGCGAGGATGGTCAGGGAGATTGAGGAGCATGAAGGATGGTCAATGTTGCAGGAGAGCAAGGATGTCAGTGTTGCAGGAGCGAAGAATGCGCTAAGTGTTGCAGAGGGTAAGATGGTCAAGTGTGCCAGGAGGGGAGCGATGGTAGCGTTGAAGGATGGGAGAGGGTCAAGTGTTGCGGAGGGAAGGATGGTCAGATTTTGCAGGAGGAGAGAATGTTCAAGATGTTGAGAGAAGGTAATGGTCAGATGTTGATGAGGGTGAAGATGGTCAGTGTTGCAGGAGGGGTAAGGATGGTCAATGTTGCAGGAGGGAAGAATGCTCAGAATGTTGCAGCGATGGGAGAATTGGTCAGTTTGCACCGGAGGGAAGAATGGTAGATGTTGCAGGGAGAAGGTGTCAATGTTGCAGGCAAGTCCATGGTCAAGGTTGAGGAGAAGATGGTCATTATGTGCAGAAGGTGAAATTAATGGTAAGTGTTACAGGAAGAGAGGATGGTCAGATGGTTGCAGATGGAAGGTATGGTCAACTTGCAGGGAAGGAAGGAATGCGTCAAGTGTTGCAGGCAGGAGAAGAATGTACAGATGTTCAAGGAGGAGAGGATGCTGAGATGTTGCGGACCCTCACGCTGCGAACGCCGCACAGTAAATATGCTACCAGATTTTACGGCAACTGCGCACATTAAAGAAGCTCAGAATATTATGGTACGGTGAAGTGTACGTAAGATGCTCAGAATATGGGTCAAACGCGTACATTATGTGCTCAGAATTTATACGGGAATTCTCGCAACGCGACAGTAAAGATTTATGCTCAGATGTTACGGGGCGAACGCGCACAGTAAATATGCTCAGATGTTACGGGAGTCTTCCGTACACTGGTCGCGTTCCTGTCATTTAATGGGACGAGGTAAACCTCAGAATACGACGTGTGCAGTGCGACATCTGCCGTGCCTTCGAGTGTTGCCATGGTGACACGCGACATCAGTCAGGCCTTTGAGCGTTGTCGTGGCAATGCGTGAGACTCACCGTGCGTTCAAGCGTTGGCAAGGTGACACGCGACAGACTCTGCCAATGCAAGCGTTGCCGTGGCGACGTGTGAGACTCAGCGTGCGTCCGAGCGTTGCTGTGGCGACGTGTGAGACTCACCGTGCGTTAAAGCGTTGCCGGGGCGACGTGTGAAACTTACCGTGCGTTTGAGCATTGCTGTGGCGACGTGTGAGACTCACCGTGCGTTAAAGCGTTGCCGGGGCGACGTGTGAAACTCACCGTGAGTTCGAGCGTTGCCGTGGCAACGTGTGAGACTCACCGTGTATTCGAGCGTTGCCAAGGTGACACGCGGCAGCCTCTGCCAATGCAAGCGTTGCCGTGGCGACGTGTGAGACTCACCGTGCGTTTGAGCGTTGCCGTGGCAACGTGTGAGACTCACCGTGCGTTCGAGCGTTGCCGTGGGGACGTGTGACTCACCGTGCGTTCGAGAGTTGCCGTGGGGACGTGTGACTCACAGTGTGTTCTAGCGTTGCCGTGGGGACGTGTGAAACTCACCGTGAGTTCGAGCGTTGCCGTGGCAACGTGTGAGACTCACCGTGCGTTCGAGCGGCCGCGTCAGGTGGTTGATGTGGAACAGCGTGAAGCAGACGTCGCGGTCGAACTTCCTGCACACCTGAACGTACTCGTAGTCTGCCAGCACCGAGTCACTGCCGCGGGAGGGAGAGAGGGGAGAGACGGACAAACGAACAATTATCACCAAGTTACGGAGAATTAATACTAACTAATGGTCAAATAATGTCCCAAAATTACGATTGTTAAGATGCTACGTTGTTCGTAGTCTGCCAGCTCACCGAGTCACTGCCGCAGGAGGGAGAGACGGACAAACACACGCACGATTATCACCAAGAGAATTAATAGTCACTAACGCTGAGAGGGTCTATGTCCCCCAGGGTACTGCCGGAACGTACCCTGGGTACGGTCCGGTATACCGGAACGTACACTGGTAACTATCTGATATGGTTAGGGATATGGTTAGGGAGTAGGCGTAGGTGACTCCCTAGACTCGTTAGTGGAGTAGGCGAGGTACGGTCCGGCATATTAGATAGTTACCAGGGTACGTTCCGGCAGTACCCAGGGAGACATAGACCCTGGCAGCAATACTAACTGCACACCTGAACGTATTCGTAGTCTGCTAACACTGAGTGACTGACACAGGGGAGAGACGGACGAACGCACGCACGATTACCACCAAGTTACGGAGAATTAATACTAACTAACTGTCAATTGATACAAAATACAGACGATTAATACTAAATACAAAAGATTAATACTAAAAACAATGGATTAATACTAAATACAAAAGATTAACACTAAATACAGACGATTAATACTAAATACAAAAGATTAACACTAAATACAGACGATTGATACTAAATACAAAAGATTAACACTAAATACAGAGTATTAATACTAATTTAACAGAATTAATACTAAATACAGAGTATTAATACTAATTTAAGGGGATTAATACTAAATACAGAGTATTAATACTAATTAAAGAGGATTAATACTAATTTAAGAGGATTAACACTAAACACAGAGTATTAATACTAATTCAAGAGGATTAACACTAAATACAGAGTATTAATACTAAACACGGAGTATTAATACTAATTCAAGAGGATTAACACTAAATACAGAGTATTAATACGAATTTAAAGGGATTAATACTAAATACAGAGTATTAATACTAAATACAGAGTATTAATACTAAATACAGAGCATTAATACTAAATACAGAGTATTAATACTAATTAAGGAGGATTAATACTAATTACGGCTGGTGAATGTCCCAAGAATTCGATTACTGCCAGTTTAGGTCCTAAATCTCAACCTCACAACACTCACATCGTTGATAAGCTACGAGCAGTCGAGTCAGTTACGTCAACTTTCTGGTCGCTAAAATCTCGTGATTCTTCAAATTACATCATAAGATAATAGGCATCACGCCTCTGTAGAAGTGTTGCGTAGGTTTCCATAACAGGCTCCGTCCAAACAAGCTACTCGCCGTTACACGGGCAATGTTGTTAGCCTTACGCCGGCGAGATAAAAAAAAGCCTAAAGCCGGTTAATGACTATGGACGCACTCGAGCACCCAGACCTTTGAGCCCAAAGTCAAGCAAGCTATCCACAAGGGGACCACTGACATCCCTTCCCCCCCCCCACACACACACTCGTAGAGGGGCCTAAGCACATCATCTCAACTACGATAATTTCAGAAGGTCACGCACGCAGCGAGAATTAACATGAGACCGATTAATCGCTTAATTTTTAATTTTTAATTAAATTCGCTTCCATCAACGTTCATTTACACAGCGGTGCCATCTCACGGGAACGAAACCCCTGCAGCACAACAACTGCGCGGCGAGTAGAACGAACACACTGTTGTCGCTACTCATCTACGAACCTTGCAAGGAACTCCGCGCAGCCGTGAACCTTGAGAACATAGTTGTTCGTCGGATGGTCGGTGATGTCATCGAGCGCGAGGCACAGGATCTGACTCACAACGTGTTCCACAGCCGTGCTTACTGCAACAAGGTCACAAAGGTCATAGAGGTCATAGGGTGAACAGAGGTCGCAAAAGTTAACAGGATTCGAGTCGCTTGTCTGACTGACAACTCGCGACATACAGACAGACTGACTGACTGATGGCCAGAACGACGGACAGACAGACCAACTGATGGCCAGAGCGACGGATAGACAGACCAACGGATTAACAGAGCGATGGACGAACAGAGCGACAGACAGGCAGGGCGACAGACAGACAGAGTGATGGACTGACAGACCGACTGAAGGACTGACAGACTGACGGACGCACAGATATATATAGAGTGACGTTTATATATTAATATCTAGACCGGACGGACAGACGAACAACAGACGGACCGCGACAGACAGAGCGATCGGACGGACCACTATCGTACCAATCGCACCGGTGAAGCGCGACGGCGAGACGCCTCGAGCTCCAGTCATGACAAACTTAGCTTACGTCAAGAGCGACGGCACGCGACACACCGACGGACGGACAGATCAGAGCGACCGGATCGGACACACGTATACCACGCAGGTGAAGGCGATGGAGACGGGCGTCGCAGCTTCAGTCGTGACGACGAGCTCACGGAGCGTCGTGCCGCAGTTGACTGTTTCGATGACGGACTGGATCACATAGCCACGTTCGTGCATTGTGTCCGTCCAGACTAACTCCCGCCGTAAGATCCTAGCGCAACGTAGCACACAACAAGAAGCGGTCGATATTTTTAATCTGGCCGAGAAATATAATTTTTTTTTTTAGATTACGAGGAACCTTTAGGGCTGTATAAGTAGCTGTGGTTCCGTTAGAATGGAGGCGAAGCACGTGTTATTGTGTGTGCATATCTTTGATTATGGAAACTTTGAGAGCGCTGTTGGTTGGTATGACGGCGGGCAAGGCGAACATTTTTCAAAATGATGTGGCTTATTGGTAAAACTATTACCCGGCTTCTCTCTACCTTGCGCAAACCAGCGCGCACGCGCCCCGATTTGGGGAAACCCCCCCCCCGGTTTCAATCCGTTGCGCCACGTTTAAATTATTTTCGCCCCGATTGGCCGAATCGCCTACATGAGGAACAGAGCTAAGTGAGTCAGGCATTTGGAGGACGCTGCTGCTACTGCCCCACACCCCCCCCCCCCCGCACCCCCTTGTAGGGCGCACCTGGGTGCCAGATTCTCCATTCGGACCCACTGTCAGCAAGAACAAGTCGCCACCTGCACTACTACAGCAACACACGCAACTACACGCATCTATTGACATATTATAACGAACGTTATATATAGTTGTTATAGTAGGTTATAGTTTTATATGTACTATAGTTGTTCTAGCTAGCTATAGTCTGTTATAGTTAGCTATAGTTGTTCTAGTAGCTATATTTTTATAGTAGCTATAGTTGTTATAGTACGCTATAGTTAGTTATAGTGTAGCTATAGTTGCTATAGTAGTTATAGTAGCTATAGTTGTTTAGTAAGCTTATAGTTGTGATAGTAAGTATAGTTAGTTGATAGTGTTATATTATACTATTAATAATGTTTTTAATTATACGTCAAAGATGCGTTGCTGTGTTGTACGCTGCAGGTGCGGAACTTGTTCTTGCTGCCATTGATTCTAGCAAGCCCGAGACCCCCTCTAGTTTCTCTCCCTCCCCTACCCCTCCCCCTGTTCAATTTCAACCTGGGAGAACCCGTTTACTCGTAGAGATTTGTAACTACCAGTGCTCCCTGTATATACATCGTTGCTGCCCCTGTAATAACTCTGCTGCCCCTGTAATGACTCCGTGCTGCCTCTGTAATGACTCGTGGCTGGCCCCATTGTAATCGACTTCTGCTTTCCGATCTGTAATGACTCGTCGCTGCCCCCTTGTTAAATTACTCGTGCTCGCCCTGTAATGACGCACGCTGAGCAAAATGCCGAGAAGCGATCTCAGCTCCGTGTCTGCATGCTGATGCCACGTCGAACGATCGTGTATTTTCTCATAAACATGTTCCTGCTGGCTGCTGAAGCAAAATGCCGACATAAACTTGTATCAGGATGCATACATATAATACATACATGTTATCGTGTGTATAGGCCTATGTGTATGTATACATATATGTATAAAATGATATGTATATATTATATATATATATATAGTATATAATATTATATATATATAATCTATATATATATATATATGATATTAACAATATCATTGCCATAAATCAGTTGATGTTGTTATTCATCTTATTGCGTTGATTTATTATTATATTACGAATGTTATCAGAAGTGCACAAACAACACTTACTCCTGATAGCATTTACATTTATAACATGCAAATTTACAGTGTTGATACATGTGTATGACTGTCATTAATCGCTAAGTCCTTCACTAAATAGCATCGCTGTAAAAGATTTAACGACCGAGTTTAACATATTATCGGTAGCTGCCACGAGACACCGCCCTGATAATGGTAGACCACCGACAAAGTGTGAAGATGCTATATTTGCTGGCGAGACCCAACTATTAGTTTTTAAGGGCCATAAAAAGGCTTTTTCCTTTTAAATAAAATAAACATCTTCAGTCTTGCCACCGGCGACCGCCATCCATACACGTACAATCGCATACCTTACACTGCTGATTTTCCACGAATCTTTTTTTTTTATAATATCCCAATATAGAAAACATATTTTTTCGTCGCTAAATCGTTACTAATCGTTACTATCGTTAACTAATCGTTACTAATCGTTACTATCGTTAACTAATCGTTACTAATCGTTACTATCGTTAACTAATCGTTACTAATCGTTACTATCGTTAACTAATCGTTACTAATCGTTACTATCGTTAACTAATCGTTACTATCGTTAACTAATCGTTACTAATCATTACTATCGTTACTAATCGTTACTATCGTTACTAATCGTTACTATCGTTAACTAATCATTACTAATCGTTACTATCGTTAACTAATCGTTACTAATCGTTAACTAATCGTTACTAATCGTTACTATCGTTAACTAATCGTTACTATCGTTAACTAATCGTTACTAATCATTACTATCGTTACTAATCGTTACTATCGTTACTAATCGTTACTATCGTTAACTAATCGTTACTAATCGTTACTATCGTTAACTAATCGTTACTAATCATTACTATCGTTACTAATCGTTACTATCGTTACTAATCGTTACTATCGTTAACTAATCGTTACTAATCATTACTATCGTTAACTAATCGTTAGCCCGTTCATCTCCCAGACTACGCATCAGTACAGCACCTCTTTATTAGCACAGCAAGGGTGCAACGAAGGATGCACCTCACACTACTTGTGTTGAAGCTTCGCTAATTACATCCCTCCTCGCCCGCCGACCGCTGCTCTGGAGGGCGGCTCGTAAATTTTTAACGAGGTTAAGACAATGATGATTCTTGGCGGGTCGGGGTGGTAGAAGACCGAAGACTTAGAGCCGTGTAAGCGAAGACGGTTTGCTGCTGAGTAGACGCGTTAGGTAAATACAGCCAACAGCGGCGACTGTGGTGAAGCCACAACTGGATAACACGCACGTACGCGTGCACGCACGCACGCACACACACACGCACACATGTAAACCGCACACGCACAAATGTACGGACACAGACGTGTACATTTATGCGCGCATGCATGCACACCACACGTACATGTACACACGCAAGCACGCACACCACACGTACATGTACACACGCAAGCACGCACACCACACGTACATGTACACACGCAAGCACGCACACCACACGTACATGTACACACGCAAGCACGCACACCACACGTACATGTACACACGCCCGCACGCACGCATGCATGCACCCCGGCATTCACGTGCAATTATTACGCCAAAAAGAGTTGATATAAACGGTTGGTAGTAAATACGTCTCGTGCTTAGTTACAATCATTTTATTATTGAAACGGCCCATATGCCTGTGAGGTGAGTCATGTGTGTTCGCAGGGCCCGCCCCACACAAGTAGTTGTACCGACGCTAGCTCTATAACTATAGGCCTTCGCACTGCCACAGGCACACAGACCACAGGCAGAGCGAAGGCCTCTAGAGCCGCCAACTAAACGCTACTTCTAACCGCGAATTCTCGCATGCTATAATTGCCAGAGTCGTAGCTAACTGTGTGTGTGGGGGTGGGGGTGGGGGGTTCAAGAAGGCAGTCCACGACCCCAGACTAATGTAAATGCTATTAAATGGTCAATGACTACAGCCCACAGTCAAACTGGCTATCACACAACCAGCGCCTGGTTGCTCCCCCCACACCTCACAGGCAAAATAAGTTACCTACGACCCACGGTCAGTACTGTGGCTAGCGGGGAGAGGGGGGGGGGGCACAGCGCATAAAATTTCGGACCAATGTAAATACTATTACATGGTCAATATTCGAGTATATTACCCGCGGTTAACTACCCAGAACACATACCGCGCGTCGCCTTACCCTTACCCAACTTCACGGGCAAAATCACTTAGCTATCGCCCTGTATTCTCAGTTATTCTATGGCAGAAGAAGACGTTCTGTGGCTGAACTCTGCCAGTGTGAAGCGTACGGGAGCTAGAACGCCGAGGTAAGCAACGAGGTAAGCAACGAGGTAAAACGAGGTAAGCAACGATGTTAAGCAACGAGGGTAAGCAACGAGGCTAGCAACGAGGTGAAGCCAACGAGGTAAGCACTGAGGTAAGCAACGAGGTAAGCAACGAGGTAAGCCGAGGTACAGCAACGAGGTAAGCAACGAGGTCAAGCAACGAGTAAGCACGCGAAGGTAAGCAACGAGGTACAACAAGGTGCCGAGGTAAGGCAACGAGCGTAAGGCACGAGGTAAGCCGAGGTAAGCAACGAGGTAGGCAAGCGAGTAAGCCGAGGTAAGCAAGCACGGTAAGCAACGAGGTAAGAACGGGGTAAAGCACGAGGTAAGCAACGAGAGGTGAGCAACGAGGTAAGCAACGAGGTAAGCAACGAGGTAAGCAACGAGGTAAGCAACGAAGTAAGCAACGAGGTAAGCAACGAGGTAAGCAACGAGGTAAGCAACGAGGTAAGCAACGAGGTAAGCAACGAGGTAAGCCGAGGTAAGCAACGAGGTAAGCAACGAGGTAAGCCGAGGTATACAACGAGGTAAGCAACGAGGTAAGCCGAGGTAAGCAACGAGTCCACGACGGCGTTCTAACAACAGACAAAACTTTCTAGTTCCGCGAGCCTCGCCCTATACAGCGGTTCCTACGTCCTCCACCGCGCCGCCTCGGTTAAAGGAGTTCATCAAACGACGTACGTCGTTGAGAAACAATCCTTAAGTCCGACGCACACGTGAGTTATTTTACTTAAGTAAAA
>NW_014577554.1:40207-45868 GCF_000485595.1 Priapulus caudatus | reverse complement strand
CGGAACAAATAGATTTTTTTTTTGGTGAAACGAAATAATTTTTGTTTTGTTTTAATCAGCCAATAAAATGTGTTGAGTAGCGGCGCTTTGGCGAGTCGGTCGGTAAAGGGGAAACAAGCAATATTTTATCTTAGGCCTTAACGTGGGCCAATCTCGCCCCTCTCTACAGTGAACGCGTGCACGGTTCCGCATATATCTAGTATTACCCAGAACGAACACAATAACGCAGCTGCTGCTGAGAGAGGCAGTCGCGGAACTTTAGGGTTCCCCTTCTCCATATAATAATATATTTCACACTCAACGCTTCCGGTGCACTCAGACTCAGAGATTGCTAAAACAGGACATTCTTGCGACATGTAACTTTTTTCGGATACTATCACCGTATTCTACTCGCACTACGACGTACGTGTGCTTTCGCTCGTTCGGTTTTGGATGAAATTTTTTAAGAAGCTTTCTCACGTTACACTTGCTGATAGATTATACATGGAGAATCTGGTGTACGTATCTGACTGTAGCAGGTCTGTCATCGTAAGTAATTGATAACACGTTAGCGCGTGGCAGGGAGCAGAGCACCGCTCGCTTGTTTTCATGCCGCCTCGCTGCAGCCCGCTTTTTGGCGCATTATCTCTTTCTCGGGCTCATTTCCCTGTCTCTATCGCTATCTATGCCCACTCCCTCTCCCCTCTCTCTCTCCCTATCTGTGTGCGTGCGTGTGTGTCAGCTACGATAGTTCCTCCTGCGGCCCCTGCGGCAACTGTACGCGGGCTTTAGTACTAGAGCTACAGCTACGATAGTTCCTCCGCGATGTCTAGAGAAACTAGCGACGCTGGCACAAGCCGTGGCAATCACAAACACTCGCAAAAATTGGCAAAACGCCTAGAGGGGGAAGCACCCGAGTGGGGATTAAAAACAGATAGCGGCCAAAGTCCTCTTGTTACCATACTTACTCCCTCCGCTCTGTACACCAACTCCCATGTTCCCTGTATCTCGTACTCTACGTACGAATGTTGTATGGTAACATTTTTCTGCGCAAACTGTCCCATGAAGTTTAACACAGTGTTCTTTTCACTGAGTTGTATATGATTGAGCAGTGTATATATATATCACAGAGCAACATATAAGAACTGTTATTACACAGAGCTCAGTTGTTCTTTCTCGCAATCTCTGCCATGGCAACGCTGGGTTCAGTATCCCTTCCGTCGCCTAGCGTTGCCAATCAAACCCCGAATAATAGAGCCCACCACTTACTACACACACACACACATAAGCTGCTTGCAAATATTTGCGCGAGAAAGAAAATTGGCATTAATAAGTAGCAGCCCTTCAGCAGCCTTTCTATATATGTATACATACATACACATCAAGAGTACATAATAAAGATTTAGATCTCTATTATTTTTTATTATTATCTTTATTATCTAGATTTAGATCTCTATTATGCACTCTTGATACGCATACACACACACACGCACACGCACGTACGCACGCGCACACATACTTGGTGAGAATTATTACTAAATGGTGGGTCGTCGTAGAGTTATAGAACCTAACATAACAGCGTGGAATGCTGCCAGCGCCGTACATGTTAACGTGGGCCAATCTCGCCCCTCTCTACAGTGAACACTGGGGCCACCCTTAAAAATAGTTTGTTTCCCCTTTACCTACTCGCCTCTCATGGTACCGAGTAGGTAGGTAGGTGAAAAATCTTTTTTATTTTGTTTTGAAATCACGGTTATTAGTATCAACGTAACTGCCCCGTTAGCGGTCGTTTGCAAAGTGAAGAATCCTGTAGACATAGCGGCTATAACTTAAGCGGGCCCGTGCTGGTCACTCGCTCCCGCATACTAGGAAAACGCTCAGACAACACTAGCTGTATACCTCCAGTGGGCCACGCAGCCGGCCGCGCGGTGGCGTCGTCCGCGGCGCGACGCGCGGGCAAGCGCGAAGCTTCAACTAATCTGATTCGGCGACGACGGATCGACTGATGCGCAACGTCGAACCCCCTGCAGGCGCGACTGCCGATACTGCGGACCGACGACGGACGACGACGATGAGACCACGTGAGCGTAGGGGCGCGCTGCCTAGGCGTCGAAAACAGGGGATCAGAGGCGTGTGTTCGAGGAACGACTGTTGTAAACGCCCGTTCGAGCGATACCTTAACGCGCAATGCGGAGAGAGGTTCCGACTGAATTCTCCTTGTCAAGCCTAGTGGACACGAGTAACAAAGAAACGTGCTCAGTAGTCATTAGCCAAAGCCGCCTGTCAGCGACCCCACCAACGGACCCAAATGTTCCTCACACGATCTCTAGCTTTCAAAAGAGTCTCATTTATCTGACTTTATTAATTCACAGCAAATCTAACGAACAGTTAAATTGCAGATTGACTGCGAAAAAACTCATGTGGAACAGGGAGGGCGCCTGAGTTTTTGAGGAAGGTAAATATCATGGTATTAAAAAAGTTTCTCACTATATTATAACAGAGAAGGTAATCAGGTGGAACACAGTGAAGGTCAAATGGGCCAGAGAGATGAGTAGTGGAGAGAAAGGAAGAGAGTACGAGGAACCGAGAGAGAGAGAATGAGAGACAAATAGTTAAAAAATGAAATGAATCTATTGCAAGCAGATCTAAACCGCTTGAAAATTATCTAGATGTCTAGCCCTATATATGAATACATAATAGAACGTTTAACGAGCGCGATCACGACCAAGTACTAAATGACTCTTTTTAACAGCAGCGCGAGCGAGAGAGAGAGATTAACAACACGGAAAAAATATAAACACAGAGAGCAGAGAGAGAGAGAGAGAGACAGAGAGACGAGAGCAGAGACGTCAGAGAGAGAGAGCATGTATTGAGAAGAGAAAAAGATTGCAAGGTAGAGAGTAAAAAAAAATACTAGAGAGAGTTAATGTCAGAGTATACAGCAAAGAGTAGAGAGCATGTAAGATCAATTAACTAAATAATTCCTAACAGACAGACGCAGACAGACAGACACACACATGCTACTCTCTCTCTCTCCACATCTCCAATGAGAGACAAGAGTTTGACCACACACACTAACGAAGAGGCAATAATGCCAAGAGAAGAGAGTATTTGTTATATATGAGGGGACGATTGATTGAATCAATAACTTAGTAACTAATGAGACAGGGTCCACGATGGTGACTAAAGATAGTGCGAACACGCTCATAGAGCCGAGTAGGTGTGAACGTTAAATGTGAGCTATTTCGGCGATAAGTTGATTAGAGCCACTTGCGCGTAGAAGACAATTATAGACTACTGATATGTTTTTTCAGTTAAATATGAGAAGCTAGTGATGAATATACATAGCTTGAAATTCATCGCGTATTGATATTTACTATAAAATATAGGGGAAGAAGGCTTGAGAGGCACAGATAATCTATCTATGAGTTATTACCCTACTTAATACCTTATATCACTCCACAGCTAAACCTTAGTATCATAAGCTCACTCCTCTCCAGGATGCTCAAAAGTGTAGCAATTTACGAGAGAACTTTAATAAACTAACAGCTCGCGTTGGATAATTTATGTGCACTCTTAACTATACCTGCTTCTTTTCCAAACGCCGTATCCTGGATTCTAATCTAGCGTAGACATTTTTCAGTCAAGTGAGGCTCGACTTAGAACACACCATAAATACTTACACTAAAGTATCGAAAATGAGTAAACTGCGAGTTATGCACATTCCTGTAAATGTGATAAGTTCACTTACACTTGAATAAACCCATAATATCTTCGATTTCTAATGGCGAGATTAACGAATAAAGCTTAAAAAACCCCTACCAGCGTCGATGCAATAACGGAAAGTCAACTGATTTTAAGAAGAAGCCGGAAACGTTTCCTATTTAATGGATTACGTTATGTGATAAAGTGCTCTGAGACTAATGCGCAGTGAATCTAGATTAGACAGATGCTTTAATAGCTGCTGGTTTCAAAAAACTACGTAATGAGGTTTCATTTAAGTTATCATTCTCAGTTATACTCGTGCGGCAGCTGCTATTCTACTAGACAACCACTTCCATAAAACAAATTTGCTGGGGAAGCACACCAACATCCGATATATACAATCAAGGATCATGCATACCGCTCCTCTGATTATGCCATCGTGACATCCGTCAGGTCGTCACAGTCGTGCAGTCGTCATCGCCATCGCCATCGTCAGTTAGCCGATCGCCACTCGGCCATTGCGGACAATTCATGATGACACAGGAAGGATCGTTTATGAATCAGGTTGTAGGAGATTGTGACGATTTATATTACACAGTACAAAGAAGTGTGTATGGCTGGCTAGGATTGTGGCCAAAGCAAAAGTTGGGTATGGACACAAGATACAAACAGATATTGTCGTGAGTGATGAGCTAGAGGCTGGAATTGAGTAAAATATTAAAGTCATGAAGATGGCGAAGGGGATAGTAGATATTTTCAATGCTAGGCTGTATAGGATATAGTCAAGGGGACGGAGGGCAACAAGGGATAAAAGTGCTTGAACAATATAGGGTAGTTGATTCTAGAGGAAGAATGCGGAAATGTGGTTACGAGCGATAAATATGTGGATCTGATTCACATGAGAAGTATGTGAAGAAAAAAGTCTAAAAAAAGGGGAAGATCAAACTGGCATTGTTTTAGTTAGTATTGCCGAATTAAGGACTGAAGCGTGACAGACGAGAAAGAGGGAAGAAGGAGGGAGGTGGGACGGGTGAGGGGGAGCTTGGTACAAAAACTCTCGTGCGCTCGATAGGACGTCTTGACCCGTCTCGCATCACATCTCAAGAGAGAGAGACACACACACACACACACACACACAGACACACACACACAACACAACACACACACACACAACAGACACACACACACCACACACAACACACACAACACACACAAACACACGCACAGATAGGGAGAGAGAGAGGGGAGAGGGAGTGGGCATAGATAGCGATAGAGACAGGGAAATGACCAGAGAAAGAGATAATGCGCCAAAAAGCGGGCTGCAGCGAGGCGGCATGAAAACAAGCGAGCGGCGCTCGGCTCCCTGCCACGCGCTAACGTGTTATCAATTACTCACGATGACAGACCTGCTACAGTCAGATACGTACACCAGATTCTCCATGTATAGTCTATCAGCAAGTGTAACGTGAGAAAGCTCTTAAAATTTTCATCCAAAAGCGAACGAGCGAAAGCACACGTACGTCGTAGTGCGAGTAGAATACGGTGATAGTACCGAAAAAAGTTACATGTCGCAAGAATGTCCTGTTTTAGCAATCTCTGAGTCTGAGTGCACCGGAAGCGTTGAGTGTGAAATATATTATTATGTGGAGAAGGGGAACCCTAAAGTTCCGCCACTGCCTCTCTCAGAGCAGCTGCGTTATTGTGTTCGTTCTGGGTAATACTAGATATAATGCGGAACCGTGCACGCGTTCACTGTAGAGAGGGGCGAGATTGGCCCACGTTAAGGCCTAAGATAAAATATTGCTTGTTTCCCCTTTACCGACCGACTCGCCAAAGCGCCGCTACTCAACACGTTTTATTGGCTGATTAAAACAAGACAAAAATTATTTCGTTTCGCCAAAAAAAAATCTATTCGTTCCGCAAAAACATATATATACACAAAAAACAGAATATACAATATACATACACACATCTTGG
>NW_014577554.1:33680-36180 GCF_000485595.1 Priapulus caudatus | reverse complement strand
CGACGCCAGTGGTCCACGTATTAAACAGTAATTTCGCCCAAACTTAAGTTATTTATCATTAATACAAGTTAAAACAAAAATTTTGGAATTATTTACGGACGAAATGTACAATTGGCTAAAAAAAATTGCAGAAAAATAATGCCAAATAGCACGTTTACCTGAGCGCGTGACCCGGAATCAGGAACTGCAAAAGTGGCGACGTCCACAAGCGGTTTTGTACACGTAGTATTGTGTAGGTAAGTGTCGTAGTTATGATAGAGATTGTGGGAGACCAATTTTAACTGATAGTAGTATTAGTACAGACGTACGTGGTCCGCATTCTTCAAACATCAGTAAAACCAAGTCACTCGATCGATAACGTATGTATTTTATTAGAAATAGTGACGATTTCAGGTGAGAAAGAAACAGCTGTTCACTCAATCTACGTCGTAGTGTCGTGAATTACTTCGATGCACACGTTGATTTGCATACTACTACTACTACTACATAGGCATCTATAGACTAAACAATTGGATTAAAATAGAATTCTAATGCATGTATTTACGGTACTATCATAGGCTTAATCACTCATGCCATAGCATAGCATAGGCTAGGCTAGTGCAAATCAACACAAACGTGGCCTTGTAAGTTGTAACGCGTAGTGACGTGTAGCTCCAAGAAACGGTCTTGCTAGGGTTAGTTCAATAGTTGACCGTATCGGTATTGTATATTGATACGGTATAGATCGGTATAGATATTGATACGGTATAGATTGTATAGATCGGTATAGATATTGATACGGTATAGATTGTATATCGGTATTGTATAGACAATCGGTCGCACAGCCTGGTCGGGCTAAGTGACGTACGTGGTACGTAGGCCTACGATCAGGCTATATAATATCAAAACGTAGGATTTTAAGAAAGAAAAATAACGTATAGAGTAACGAGTTGTAGGTGTCTTGCAGATTGCAGAGGCTAGAATTTTTCCATTATTTGTTGGATTCTGGTTAGCCACAAGTTCCCATCTCGCTTAACACTACGTGGCGAGACACCGTGGTGACCGTCGTGTAACAGTCGGAGAGCCTGGTCGGTTTAGATTCTGGTATGGTAGCATCTATGTAGCCCGCTTCTCCACCTCACCTGCACATCACAAACCAGGCTCAAGTAGCTTGCTCTAGTCTAGGGCACAACATCAGCGACTGAGATGAGAGTTGAACCCCAAACCTCACAGTCACTATAGTCCAATATATGTCCTTCATGCTACAAATATGAAATAAACTGCTTCTACTCCTATTTGTAGCACAATTGAGATTTTCCTGGTTCGAACAGTCGTTCATATAATACCACTCTTATTGTGTATTTGCAGGTTATTTTAGTCCCACCGATAACATGGCCAGACTTACCTGGCTCATACTTATTTGCCTCGTGGCAAGCATAGTTTGCCCACCGGTCGACAAAAACTCGAAAAAATCCGAAGAAGACAAAAAAAAGGAAAACGGAACTACTGATAACAACGACGTAAGTTTAACGTGCATATATACATGGTCAAACAGGTGTTAGCAGATACATGTATTTAAAGGACACTTCAGGGTTTCCAATGTGTACCCCTATTGTCCATGTTGAGCTAATGACTATACTAGTATTTAATGACTAAAAGGCATGTGGGTGCGGTGTATCGATCACAAACTAATTGCGACATTCTGGTTGTCCTGATGTTGTCTGTTGGTTGTATTTTAAAATCGATGTTTGATTTTTTCACACATAGATCGATCTGCTCGAATATGATCGTTACCTGAAGGAGATTATCGGTGCACTGGAGGAGGATGGCGATTTCAAGAAAAAACTTGAGAGTGCTGACTTTAATGATGTCCAGGTACTAAACGATGTTTATCAAAATTGATTGTGGTGAAACCCTGGACTTAACAGCCACACGCACGCACCCACGCATGCACACACAAACAAACAAACAAACAAACAAACACATGCACACACACATGCATTCGCACGCACACACACATGCACGCACTCACTCACACACACAGACACAGACACACACACACACACACACACACACACACACACACACACACACACACACACACACACACAGTGAGCGTGTTCGCGCACGTTTCCGGCGTCGCGATCGTCGAGGCGAACGCAAACGACTTCGAGTGATGGATGTCGCTTCTAATCGCTAGCTATCCGTTGCGTCAACAGTCTGGCAAGATCGCGAACGAACTCCAGTTTGTCAACCACAACGTCCGAACAAAGCTGGACGAGATCAAGCGCAGAGAGATGGAGCGACTTCGCCAGACGACGAAGAAGATGCTTCAGAAGAAAGAAGGTAATTAATTACTCGTGTTAATGACGCCAAGCGAGAAGTAGCGGAAGCGCGTTTTTGGTTCAAACCGGCGTATTCGAATTGTGTCACCGCAATAAAATTTAATTCAATAAAAAATTGGCATGTTTCCAGTTAGCTAATGATTTTTCGTTGGATTCACTGGAACCAAATTTCCCTC
>NW_014577554.1:29892-32317 GCF_000485595.1 Priapulus caudatus | reverse complement strand
TCTCTCTCTCTCTCTCTCTCTCTCTCTCTCTCTCTCTCTTCCTCTCATCTAACGCGTGGAATTGTTTCTGGTTTGTGTTGCAGGACATACGCGACGAGCCGGTGTTCGATAACGAGGAGTACCGCGCCTACGAGCAGTTCATGGCCGAGCAGCGCCACCTAGCGAGCATGGACCCGCAACGCCTCAACACGGTAGGTGGCGCCGCGGTCTCGCCTCGTGCGCGTGCGACGCCGGCGTCGGTCGCATCGTGGGTTTCGACGCCGCTCGCTTATTCGTGTTGTCCGTCATTCGCGCTCGTTGATCGTTGATTGCGTCGTGTCGTGCCTGTTGTGTTATGTGCACTGTGTTATGTTATGTTGATTGCGTGGTTAGACGAGTGATGTGTTTTGCGTTATGAATATCAATTATTATTGTTTCGTGTTTCAGTTGTCCTTATTGACATTTGTATACAATTACAAAGGCATTTATTAAGGCATTTTTAAATTTGACAGGCAAATTGGATAATGGGAATAAATTGGATATACTTTCTAGCTGGATATATGGGTGTAATTGGTAGCTAGAGGTAGATTAGCATGTATACCTGTGTGTGTGCGTGCGTGCGTGCGTGTGTCTGTGCGTGTGTGTACGGGGATGCATGTAATCGGCTGTCGAGTCAGCTTGAGACCTGCTTTTCTTGCAGGTTCCGCCACATATACTTGAGGACTTTGCCAAATTGCCTCCGGACCAGCAGCAGCAGGTTATGCTGCAGCAGCATCTTCAGAATCAGCAGCAGCAGCAGCAGCATCCAGGGCAATACCAGGTAATGCATCGCCATCTGACTGACCTGCCTGAACAGCACTGCCACCTGTTGGCAGATATCGTAACTAATGTTGCACGTGGGAATGAGTTGTTTTTTAATACGGTATATAAGATTTAATGTCAAATCCACAACAATTTAAAATCAGAGTTGAATAAATATGGCATCTACCTTAGATCACTGAACGTGTAAATTTGATTTTGACGTAACTGTACCACCTTGCATGTGTGTGCATATTTTATGGTATTGCACGATTTTCTTGTGAAATTTCGTGGCACGCTCACTAGCTCGCACAATTCCAGCAACATCCCGGCCAAGTTGACCCGGGATATCAACAACACCCGGCTCAAGTCCCCCCTTCGCGCCCTCCCAAGTTTGGGTTATGGTTAGACCCCCCCTGCTACAAATCCTGTACACGCCCCTGTGGTAGTAGTAGTCAACAAGAACAATCTCATTTATTACGTATCCTATAAGAGTATACGCATTACGAGTGCATAGTGCACGAATGCGTAGTCGTCATAGCGTCGTTAATGAGTAACGAGTTAATGAGTAATCGTTAATGAGTTCGTCATCGTTAATGAGTAACGTGGCGAGTATTGTACAGGCAGGGATGTGTTGAAGCAAGGAGACATCGGCGGCCACATTGACCACATGAACCCGAGAGGCTTCGACATGTCTGACTTGGCAAAGCTCATACAGAAGGTAGGTCCCTCTCGCCGCCTCCATCGTCCCAGTTTGTGTAGTACCGATCACAGTGTGTAGGAAGATAAATGTGAAGAAGTATAGGAAATGTAGACACGTATAAACTACCCGAAAAAATGAAGAAATGTAGGAAAATAAAAGCGTCCATGCTCACGGAACGTTCGCTTGTTTATGCGCGCCCGCGCCGCAGACGATCGCCGACCTTGAGACGCTCGACACGCAGCGCAAGGACAACTTCAAGACGTACGAGATGGAGAAGGAGTACCATCACAAGGAGCAGGTGAACAACATGACAGAGGAGGAGAAGAAGATCGCCGAGCAGGAGTACCTTCAGCAGCAGGAGAAGCACAACGACCACCCGCGCGTGCATCACCCGGTAGGTGCCGCCACTGTCACATCTCAGCTACCACAGCGCGGGCGAGAGGGCGGGCGGGTGCGATGCGCAGGTTTTCGGCGGAAGATGAACGATTTTTTTGAATTTGTGATATGCGGTATCGTGAAATGTAGTCAAATGCGTTTGGAGACGAACAATATTGTAAATAGGTTTATCGTGAGTTCGTGTGAGCTTATCGTGACATTGCACGAATGCAATAGTACAACAGAGTAGCTTGACCTAACAGGAGTGGGATCAGAGATCGTTTCTAATAGTAATCTAGAAAATTGTATCTACATTCATTAAAGGAACAGTAGCCTCTAGGTTCTAGGGTTATTTTCAGCTAATTTAGGTTATAATTGCGCTACATAAAAAGTTTCATGGTTCAATCACCATTAGAAATATTTAAAAAAAATGTTTTAAAACTAACGACTACAGTTTGATTACAACGACGGTGGCGCCACTCAAAGCGCACGATCTGAGAAGTTGCGCAAACCGACTTTTCACCCAAGGGCTACAGCCTACAGACCGAGGGTGTTTCTTATTTATTAATT
>NW_014577554.1:20422-24011 GCF_000485595.1 Priapulus caudatus | reverse complement strand
CCAGCAACATCCCGGCCAAGTTGACCCTCGTTACCAGCAACACCCAGGGAAAGTTGACCAACAATTCCAGCAACATCCCGGCCAAGTTGACCCTCGTTACCAGCAACACCCAGGGAAAGTTGACCAACAATTCCAGCAACATCCCGGCCAAGTTGACCCTCGTTACCAGCAACACCCAGGGCAAGTTGACCAACAATTCCAGCAACATCCCGGCCAAGTTGACCCTCGTTACCAGCAACACCCAGGGCAAGTTGACCAACAATACCAGCAACACCCAAGTCAAGTTGACCCTCAATATCACCAAGGACAACTAGATCAAGACCAGCAGGTATATATATACGTAAAGCACGAGTGTTAGTTGCATGTGTGCAGCATGCCGCAGAAGTGACGTGTTATTATTGTTTGTGAGCGATGTTAGAAAAATGGGGAGAAACTGAACGTTGTATGTTTGCCGTGATGTACAGAGACACCAGGGCTCCCAGCAGCCACACCAACAGCAACAACAGCAACAACAGCAGCAGGTAGCACAGGGGCAGCAGCAACAGCACCAGCTACCACAACAGCACCAGCAACAACAGCCGGCAGCACAGCAGCAACAGCAGCAGAAGGTATGATTTATGTGCTGCATTATTTGCTACATTACAAGCTACACATGTATTTCATGCGGTCATCGATGTAAATCCATTAATAAATGTATAGTAGAACTTTCCTTATTACCCAATGCAACTTTTGCCTTGACAGATACTCTTATGACTGTAATTATCGTGAGACTAGCATCACAACTGCGCAGAAATCCCTATGTGGCATGTATTCGTAATGTAATTGCGCATATTTGTTACAATATTACTTAAAGCTCCAAGAGGCACAGCAGCAGCAACAGCATCAGCAGCAACAACAGCAGCAGCAGCAGCATCAGCAGCAACAAAAGCAGCAGCAGCAGCAGCAGGCGGCGGCTCAAGCTGGTACCCAGCAAGGAGGTCAAACTAGGCAGCAGCCAGCTCAGGCTCAAGATCAGGGCACTCCGCAGCGAGTGGTTCCCGCGGTCCCTCAGCAGCAGCAGCAGCAGCAGCAGCAGCCGAAGCCGAATCAAGCTGGTACCCAGCAAGGAGGTCAAGCTAGGCAGCAGCCAGCTCAGGCTCAGGGTCAGGGCACCGCGCAGCGAGTGGTTCCCGCGGTCCCTCAGCAGCAGCAGCCGAAGCCGAATCAAGTGTGATAGGGAGGCGTAGCATCGCGGCGAACGTCGAACGATACTTGCCAACGGACGCGCGCGGGGGAAATTCCTTCTCGTGTTGTCGTTATCAGCTGTAAATTTTCTTTATTCACTGTCTCTCTCTTTCGGTGCTTCCACTGTGAGCTTCATCTAACGTCGGTGGTGATCTGTTGTGGGTTGGGATAGTCGACTAACAAATCCCCGTTACACGAGGGGTGAGAGGTGGGGCGTGTGCCTGCACATGCGTGCACGCATATGTACGTGTGCCTGCGTCTGTGCACTCATGTGTAAGGGCGAGTGCACGTGTGCCTGCGTCTGTGCACTCATGCATGCATTTTAATGTGAGGCGAAAACAAATCTCAACAGCAGTCTAGCTTCTTGCGTAGTTTAACCTGTCAGCATGAAGCGCAAGGAGGCCGAATCGCACGGAGACTGGTGACGTCACGAAAATACGTGCACCGTGTAGCGAGAGTGGCTGCGAGTCGGATGTGGTTTACCGACGTTGTTTATCGAATGCAGTTTTGTGTTCTTTTCGATTTGCGAAGTAAATAAATGGAACTTTTTTTTTATTGACCACCAAGTCGTGCCAGACGAACGGGTGGTGAGTGTGAGGTAGGTCGAGCGTATTAGTGCATCAAAATGACTGCGCAGTTTCCCCTTATTTTTCTATGTAGATTTTATTTATAACGATGAGAGAGTGTCTTGAACTGTGTCAAGCTTAGAGGGGGGGTATGCCAAACGGGCAGTCGTGGTGGTTGGGTGATATGATGGGGGAATTAACTGGTTGCAATTTGCATTTACGTATCGTGCAATAGAATGTAGATCATCTAGAAACTTCAGACCTTGTTAGTTTCGATTTTATAACTCCAGAACTCATGTTGCAATTATGTCGTCTGTACGTGTGCACTATAAATTGATGGTGCTTTTAAATTTCGTTCTATCATTCCTCCAGTTCTTTTAAACCTGAACAGAACAGTGATCACTGGATGCGAATTTCAAAGGTAATAGCGCTGTCGGAAAGTTAGTACCATGGTTCCTTGTAGTTTAGATTTCCTCGAACAATGTTAAACTGTGTGGCAAGTGACTTAGGTTTGGTTGTAGGAGTGGCTTATTTGATCATGTGTTAGTGGTTGGAATAAAGGAATTGTTGAACTACGACACTTGTACATGTTTTTATATGTGTTCCTCCACACTCACTCACACACACTCACTTTCACCACGTGAATGCTTATACGATACGTCCATGATACTTAAAAACAGAGAACACCAGCTGGTAAATTAAAACAAAACAATTTAATCTTTCTTAAGGCTGATCTACCACAGCCAGGGGGTGCTAGTACAACGTGTCTACGAATCGCACCACACACACACCCACTACAGCTGCTGTATAATTTCTTGCGCGTAACTTGTTAAGAGACCGGGTATTTTCTACGAGTAGCAGTATTGCAGAGAAGCAGACGCCCAATTAACATACAGTTAACGAGTTTTCCATCGTTAACTCGTGCGAATTCCGACGAAGTGGGCTTCGTCTGACCGAACCGAACTGACGTTTGATTACGCTTTTGCTTTCAAACCACGACGAGCGAATCCATTTTATGACCACCCGCCACCTTGTGCAAACGACATGCCCCGTGAGTGCTACCCTCTCCTGACCATCCCTTCCACAACAGCACTGAATAAGCGCGGCATACTGGCGGCTGCTTCGGTCCGGGTGAGCCCAACGTTTAAGACACGGCCGCGCGGCGAAAACTGACGGCGCTGCGCGGGACGCTACCCGACGACGCTCGCTTGTTTCTCGCCCCGCATCGCGACAAAAACAAGCGAACGTCGTCGGGAAGCCTCCCCCGGGAATCGCCGCCCCGACTCGCGGAGCGGGGGGGTAGAGGGCGCCGCCGACGACTTTAGACGGGCGCCGGCTGGATGGGGGGCGTCGGGACGACGGGGAATTCTCCGAGCTCCTGCTCGTAGTAGGCGAGGCGGTCGAACTGGTGCATCTCGAACGGCGCGCGGTCCTCGAACTTCGTGAGCGTCACGCCGAGGTCCTCGACGGTCGGGTGCGCTGACGTCACCGCGTCCGTCACACACTCCTACAAACACATGTACGTATGTACATAGACATACATAATACATACACAGGTATAGACGCATGCGGCTATAGTGAGTCATAAAGGACGGTCGGGAGCGCTGACGTCACCGCGTCCGTCACACACTCCTGCAAACACATGTACATATGTACATAGACATACATAATACATACACAGGTATAGACGCATGCGGCTATAGTGAGTCATAAAGGACGGTCGGGAGCGCCGACGTCACCGCGTCCGTCACACACTCCTGCAAACACATGTACACGCGTATGTACATAGACATACATAA
>NW_014577554.1:14228-19000 GCF_000485595.1 Priapulus caudatus | reverse complement strand
TCTCGGACGGCGCGCCGTCCTCGAACTTCCAGTGAGCGAGTCACGCGCAGTCTCGTGTACGGTCGGTCCGCTGACGTCGACCGCGTCCGTCCAACAGCACTCCTACAAAACAATTGTATTCAATACCTGTACAGTACATCATAACATACTACATACACAGTATAGACGCATGCGGCATATTAGTGGTCATAAAGACGGTCGGGGTGTCAAAGCGCTTGATCCTGTCGACACACTCCTGCATACACTAAGTATCAACGGGTTATGAGGTTGCAATCTTATACATTGTAGATTTATAGTCATAAATAACATCACACAGGTATAAACACATTGTACCACCCGACGGCGTATGTGCATTGAGAGTACATACAGGATAATATACGATATCCACGAGGGTTATAACGCCCACTGCGGCTAATCAGCTGACCGCCTCATAAAGGGCGGGTCATGGGGGTAGCTCGCTGACAGCTCACCGCGTGCGTCACACTCCGTGAACACAAATGTAGCACAGGTATAAGTACATGCTTCATACTCATACTAACGCTGTGTCAGTGTGTGTGTATATGATATATACTATATAATATATATATATATATACTTTAATACACCTAATATGTCATACTTTCAGTATTTATACATAACATGCTATACTTCATGGGTAGTGTTTATACACACACACTAATTGACGTTATATTACTACACACACATATGACATGGGCCACGGCACACAGCTGTAGCGAGACACTTCGGCCACCATTGCTCCTACACTCACCCTCTCCAGTCTGCCTTTTCCCAGCCAAACGCTTGAATAGGACGTCGGCGCTTCTCAACCAATTCGACCTTCGTCTTAAAATAACTAGTTAACACAGAAAGAGGGTCATGCTGGATGAGTACCAAACCTTTAATGCAACCGGCCTTGTTCGTAACCAGGCATTCAGGCTATCAGATGTGATCAGCTTTCGGCGTCTGCCTAGTTACAAGTGGATAAGTGTTACTGTGCACCGTAAATAGGTAGGAAATAAAAAGTACATTTTTCCATTGTGCACAAGAAGTGTTAAGGTATATTCTCGTGTCAGCATTTTGTTGCGGATGAGAATAAAAGTCTGCATGTATACCATTTGCCTGTTTTACTGATATCTTGATTCGAGTTGGTTAAAGCAGTCAGTAGCACTCCGGTGATGGGAATACATAGCCCCATCAGTAAGCATATCAGAGAGTCGGGTTTGATTCATATATAATGATCGTCCTGAAAGGGGTAATTTTGGATTATCTCAACTAAGTTTCGACGAACTGGCAATTATTGCTCTAGTCATTGGTAAGAAATTCTGGACGACTACCACCTTTAATCCACAGTAGTACTTTATCATTATTCTATTAATGGAAAACTGAAATGGGTTAATTTTATTTTTTTTACGCAAATACACCATAAGGACAATTCGTGAACAGTAGTCAGTTTAAATATCGGTGCGTATAATTTCACCCCTTTCATCGTTTTTGTATAACGCGCAGTGTGTTTGTAAGAGTAGGTGGCGACACACCACTCACAGCGCTTTCACTGGTGTGTGTCTGGTGATTATGACACGCCTGATATGCCCCCATTCCTCGTGACTCCTTTGAGGCTGACTTTACTTATCACGAATCACTTCAGGCTCCGGCCAGCTTTTTTGATTCAATGCGATCGCCTGTAGACACACATATTCGACGGAGGCCTGAAGTGAAACTCATTCTGATTCCCTCTGGTATCTGGTCCGGAATAATGTCGGTGTTTTATTTTTCTTTTTCGTCTCTGGTTTTTTTTTATTGCTTGTCGCGTCGTCGATTATTGATTTTGGAGTGTGTATATGGTTGGATGCGATCAACCTAGCTCAGGGTCCTATGTCCTCCTGAGGATACTGCCGAGAACGTACCCTGGGTACGGCTGGGCATATACCGGAACACCGCTCACCCTCGGGTTACTATAAATATGCCGGACACGTTTACCTCATGCTCCTACTCCACTAAAAAGTCGTAGGGCAGTCGCCTACGCCTATATTACTTCCCTTTACGCATCCGCCGAACCCGTAATCCCTAATCCACTTGAACCATATCAGATATAATGTTGACCGAGGGACGTTCCGGTATTTATACCGCGACCGTTACCCAGAACGTTCTGTATCCGGCACGTACTCCCTTGGGGGACATCTTGACCCTTCATTGAGCTTTACGTTTTACTGAGAGACAGAAATAATAAAAGAGTAAATCTCACGAGGACTAGTGACCGTAAACATTGAACCAAAGTGACCTTCTAGCAGATTCACGTAGAATTCGGACAAAACATATTTTGAGAATCTCGGAATGAGTTCATGAAATTTCATGATAATGAATAAAATTACAATGCCATTTCACGTTTAATTCATGTTATCAACCTGCAATAAAGAGGTTCACGCAGGTTAGGAAACTGTTGCTAATCGGTTCATTACGTGAATTTATCGTAGAATAAAATTAATCTGAACATTTTGAAGAGTCGTTTATAACGTATACGGCGCGATTATGTTTCCTACGCTCACCCGACACACTGGAAGGTCTTTCCCACGGCAGAGGGATCATAGATGGCATTGCAGATGCCCTTTGCAACATCGCCAACCTACAAAAAATCCATCTCCATTCTCAAATGTCGTTTGTTTTCATCTACTATCATCAAACTTCACTTCATGAACGAGATACACTCCCGAGGTTTGTGTAAGCGAAGCATCGGTTAAAGCAGATCGTTATATCGCAGTGCTTATACTACGCTAGCATAGGAGGCTCGTGGAGTCACACACGAGCTTTGACAGTACATAACTGTGTCGTTCAATGAGAGATAGTGGATGACAAACTACAAAAGTGGTAGCGGAGATAACATTGTTAGCTTCTCTCTTTTTTTACTAATATGCAACAGAATTTTTTCTTTGACTGATACTATACTTTCTAGGATATAGAATTTACTAAATCTAAATTTTTGCATTCGTTGAGCGGTAAGTCGTTAAACGAAGCCCTGTGAACTTAAATACGAGATGAACAACGTATGTTAATTGACAGTAGTTGACACCGGACTACTGCTAACAGCTCTAGCCGTGTTCACACTGCAACGCCACAACGTACGCGTCGTCGGCGCGTGATGACCGCGCAAAGACTTGACTTACGAAAATCGGTTGCTTGACGGTCTGTTCGCCTTTCTTCCACATTGGCACCAGCTTACCGCTGCGTCGCCCTGAAAGCACCAATCGTGAAACATGAATCAAGCGTTTTAGTGCAGTGACAGGATGAAACTGCGTGGTTAAATCGAGGTTTTTAAACCTTGACTGCGCTACGAAACAGTTTGTCATACCTTCTCCAGTATTGAACTTCCTGACAATAACTACAGCATGTGTGCTGATAAAATGCTCTCCATCTCGAAAATATTGGGTTACATTCTGGCACAGGTGCACAACAAAGAGGAAACAATGACTTTCTCAAGTGTTTGTCTTAATCAATTATAATACCCTTAACATGCATATTATAACTAAAATAATAAACTGCCAGATCCCGAGCAGAACTTTCAGACAAGTCTTACACACGGTCTGACCCTTCGAAAATAACTCGAACAGAACTTCATATTTCTGGCAGAATTCATCGTCTATATAATTGACATTAATCCCGGAGAGGGGTGCGGGCGTGGACCGTGGCGCCACCTACAGGAGCCGATTAAGTATCGCAGGAAGCGGTCCTCCGGTCCGTACATGTCCGCCGGCCGCATGATGATGGCGTCCGGAAACTCCTCCCTCACCGCGATCTCTCCCCTCGCCTGCGGACGACAACGACATCGTTAACACGTGGCTCGTTAACACGTGGCTCGTTAACACGTGGCTCGTTAACACGTGGCCCGTTAATGACGCTAACGATGACAATACAAATGAGTTGTAGTGAATTTTTGCAACATAGACGAGCTCACAGTAGGTATATATCTAATATCTATGCATTTTGCTGCGAATTAGCCCTGCCGTAGGCCCCCCTTCCCCGTCTGTGCGAGAGAGATCGCCATGCCCCCCTCTGATACGGCTGCTATACAAGTTCGGCTTGGGTTCTTGGGGGCAGTGACCTCATCTGTCTACCCGAGACGAGCACTTCCAACCATTGGAAGAAAGTAAGAAAGGCAACCACGACAAGTAAGGAGAGAAACCACAGAAGGCTTTTCTTTTCTTGCAGCAGGCGGCCATTTTGTTTGTATGTTATGCGTGCAATGAATGATGGGACTAACTCTAGAACGCGATAAACTCTAGAACTCTAGAACTCTCCAACTAACTCTAGAACTCTAGAACTCTAGAACTCTCCAACTAACTCTAGAACTCTCCAACTAACTCTAGAACTCTAGAACTCTAGATCACGCGAGAAAAACGTGAACGCGTGATCCAATATGGCTGCGCCCACAATCGCCAGATATTTCTCGGCTCACAATGTAAAAAACACATTAATTTTCAAGTCGTAAGAAATCGTAAGTTTTTCAGTTTGATCGTACATTCGTAAAAACATCTTGGAATTAGTAAGGAATACAATAAAAATCGTAAGGGTTGGCAAGTCTGAGAACAACAACCACAACTTATAAGGAGGGCAACTACGGCAAATAAGGAGGTCAACCACTACAAGTGACGCTGGCAACCGTGGCACCTGCCATCAGTGTGTGGAATTACATCTACCAGTAAGTTGGACTCTAGCCATGGTTACGCACCTGCACACACCACGACAAGTAAGTGTCTCGGGGAGACACTAACCCTGGTTAC
>NW_014577554.1:9921-14218 GCF_000485595.1 Priapulus caudatus | reverse complement strand
TCACACATATACACGTATATTCACACACACACACATATGCACGCACGCACACAGCTGTAGCGAGACCTTGCGGCCACCATTGCTCCTACACTCACCCTCTCCAGCTTGTCCCAGCCAAGCTTAGGACGTCCCGGCAGCTTCTCAACCAACGATACCTTCGTCTTAAAATAACTGTAACACAGAAAGAGGTCATGCGATGATACCACACCTTAATGCAATCGGCCTTGTTCGTAACAGGCATTCACATCAAGTGTGATCACACGGACACCGTAGTTAAAGTGATTACGTCACCGTAAATAGTAAAATAAAAAATACATTTCCACTTTTCACAAAATGTAAGTAATTCCGTTCACTTTTCATGGTTAAATTGATGCATTATATTTCCTATTTTACTATATTGTTCGATGTAAACATACACTCGTGATTCATACATAATAGCCCATAGCAAGCAATTAACGTCAGGATCATAGTATCAAATCGTCCAGGTTTTTTGGATTTTTAACTAGTTGAGAACCAATCTTATCAGGTAAGAATTTGACGATACATTTAGTCCCAGTAGTACTTACTTTTAATGTAAAAAAATGGGAATTTTTTTTTTAAACAAAATACACCATAGAAAATTCGTGACGTAGTCAGTTTAAAACGTGCGTATAGTTTCCCTTTCTCATTGTAAACGCGCAGTGGTAAGGTAGGTGGCGCCGCACTCACAGGCTCCACGGTCTGATGTTGACACGCCTGTAGCCCCAGTCCTCGCGACTCCTATGGGTGACGTTATACACCCAGTCACACAGGTCCGACAGCTTGTAGCGATGCGGGCTGCAAGACACACAGATTTACTGAGAGACAGAAATAATAAAAGAGTAAATTGAGAGATAGTGATCCGATAGTGGACGGCTCTGATTGGCTAATTTTGTCTCTTATTTATTTTATTTTTTATTATTTTTGGCTAATTTTGTTTTATTTTAGAATTAGGGATAGAGTTAGGATTAGGGTTAGGATTAGGATTAGGGTTAGGGTTAACTGATTTCTATATCCACAACTTATTTTTATATTCACTATCTTTCCCCTGAGACCTACTAATTCATTAATACAACCTGTAGCCATACAGGGCGTTTGGCTTTGAGTTAGCTATTAGTTAATGCAAAATTCTCATGTAATAAAGCTAGAACTATCATTGCTCTTAAACCATAAATTATAGTAAGCAGTTACAGTCAAACCTGTTAGTGGAAACCTGTGTAGAACAGACACCTGTCTATATAAGGGACACTTTTGGCACTTCACTTGCCTGACAGGCAACGACCTCTGTGTAACTACCTCTATAGAACGGTTTATAGAATCTGTCTATAGATGACATTTTTTCGGATTTCCCGTCAGCAACCCTCATATGGAGGCTTGAGTGTATTCTTTATTTTCTAATCCTGTAGATGGCGGTAGTTTAGCGACCAGTCAGAGCCAGCCATCGGGCGTGGCCGTATTGAACTAACCACGCATGTGCGTGCGTGTGTGTGCATGTGCGTTGCTTTACAGGGAAGCAAGGCTCAGCTGATGCAGGTCTGGGAGGACGACGACGGAATGGACCCCGAATACTTTGACGCTAAAACTTTCTTCAACTTACATGGTAGGAGGAGGCCCCCCTAGGTGGCGCGCTGGTGTCAGGCGGGGCTCTTGGTCTGGAGAACTAACACTCACGCACGGCGGGCACCACTTCGGCAAACGCTAACCCGCGCTATGCTGGCGGTCGGATGCTCACATCCTTCTCACTGTTAATCATTTGTCGACCCGAACCTTAACTTTGAGATCATTACGCATAGTCGTGATGCTGACCAGCTTCTGGTAATCTTTTCACGAAGTGAAAATCGACATTCACACTGTCTTTAACGTAAAAAAACAACAATCAAAAACATCGCCAGTCCCGTTAAACGAGGACGCCGTCTAATATTACGCTGTGATCTTTGACGATTGCGAAGATTCAGATTCAAAATTCAGAGGCCACAATTCGACACTTGCATCCGATCTACGATCCGCACTCCGGGTTTTGCATTTGTCGAAGGTTTGCCGCCGCATCCTGCGCTGCTACGCGGCCTAGAATTCCGGGGGTCAAATGCCGGAAATCAAGGTCACGTAGAGGGCGCTGCTGTCCGGGCGCCGTGGGGGCGGAACTAATCGGTGGGTGGCTTTACTTTGCAGGGCAGCAAGGCCCAGATGGAGCAGGTCTGGCAAGAATCCGATCACATGGACCCAAATTCCTTCAACCCCAAAACCTTCTTCATCATGCATGGTAAGGGCTCTCTCTCTCCCCTCCGTGAGAGCTCGCGCGTTTCCCCCCCGCCGACGCCTTGTGGGAGGGATTCCCAGGGGGGATACTTCCCCCACAGTCGTCCATCCGGTGTCTTCCCGGCCGCATTCTCTCCACACGGACTGCTCCTCCGCAGGCCTGCGGGAGGGAGCGAGAGCGACCGGTCGGTCACCGACGTCCGCCCCGAGTCCGGCCAGATTCGACGTGATCGGACGTGCTCCGAGGATTTCGAATCTGCGCAGAGAGCGTCCCGATTGTAGGTGGCACTGCGCCGCCGCCCGCCCGCCCTCCCACAACGTCTCGGTGGGTGGGTCGCCGGTTCTCTCGTCGTCTGCATGTTGGTGTACTGGCGTGCCTTTTTGCGTTTGTAGGGAAGCAAACAGCAGATGCAGGACGTGTGGACAGACAATGATCACATGGACCCAGGCTCTTTTAATCCGAAAACTTTCTTCAGTATGCACGGTAAGCGCCGTGTGTGCGTGTCGCCGCAGCTCCAGCGGCGCCGCCTTGTGGCGGGCCGACGCGAAACGTCGGCGCATCTCCCGTCATGGGGAGGATGTGTGTTCCTTGCATCCCTGCTTGCCGTGGCCGGCTTCACAGCCCCCAGCAATAACAGTCCCCGCGATCATCGAACCGAATTGCTAAACCGCCGTGTTAACTTGCAAGCCTAGCTGTCTGACTGTTATCCATGTTGCTAACGATGATTAAACCCTCGTTTTCCAAGCTCTCTGCTTTTCACCGACATTTTGCCTCGAGGCTTGCTGTGGAGACTCGTGGAGTATAGTGTCGTTGGTCAGATCCCTAGTATACGCAGTCAAGAGTATGTACGTCAATAGTTGAGAGTCGAGAGGTGTGAGTGCGATGTCGCATGTGTTTCGCGACAGCCCCAGTCCTCGATGTGTACACTGTGATTAGTTTCAATTGAGGAGGTTTTGATTTTGTGTCCACCTTTGTGATAGATCGTAGTGTAGCGACTAGCGAGTGTTAGTCATTTGTGGTACAACTTCAGTCACTGATGGGACATCGTCGTCGGGCATTCATGTGTCATACTCTCACCTGTCATCTGTCTGGCACTACCATCAGTCATATGTGTGACACTACTATCGGTCATTTGTGGATCACCATCGTTCTGTTCTGTGCCGGCACCATCGGTCATTTGTGTGATGTCATCGGTCATTTTTGAGACACCATCATCAGTCGCTCGTGTGGAACCATTGGTCATTTGTGTGACACCATCCGTCGGTCATTTGTGTGACATCATCGGTCATTTGTGTGATGCCATTCGTCGGTCATTTGTGTGACGCCATCGTCGGTCATTGCTGTGATGCATGTTTGTTTTGCACGGTAACGGGTGATGGAGGGTGCGGGGCTGAAATAGGCTATCACTCATCACTGCTTTTTCTTGGGGTTAGTGGGGAAATTATTTGGGGTTTAGTGCACAGCATGCTACATAAAATAACTTCAGAGCTGTTGTTATTTCCATGCATTGTAGAGAATTTGTCATGCTAAAAACATAGAATGCAAGGTGGAAGTTTAGCCGGATGTTGCTTGTAGCTAGAACTGAATCGTCACTTAAATTTCGAAGCAAATTCACGATGCAGTTACAATATGAGCTTGTAGATCAGATGATTTTTGTGATGATTTAATGTAGTATTTTCTGGCTATATTGTTGTTTTTTTGGTTTAATTAATATTTACGCCTTTACAGATTACAACAGAGATGGATATTTGGATCAGAAGGAGCTAGAAGCCCTATTCCAGACCGAGGTATATCAAACTGCATTAATCAGTTAATAGAGAATGTCAGTGTAAATGTATGTAGTGTACACTTGCGACACTCGATGCATATAGTAAGTACGTAGCAACCCCTCAATGAAGTGACTCAGAGATGTAAGTATACGACCCACAGTCCGAGTTCTCTCCTTTTCTCTCCCACCCCTGTCTCTCTCTCTCTCTCTCTCTCTCTCTCTCTCTCTCTCTCTCTCTCTCTCTCTCTCTCTCT